>NW_024582073.1:9748341-9903969 GCF_017639235.1 Corvus kubaryi
GTATTATATGATTGCAGGAAAAGTGCTGTATGAAGTCTGAGACTGAGACTTTATACTATCATGCTGGAGACACTGTTACCCATGAAGTCAGGAGATGGTCTGCCAGGTCTCTGTTTCTGCAGTTCATCATTTTTCTCCTGCATAAGATATGAACCTCCTGTGGCTTTACAACAACTAGGAAGCAAGTCTTGCACACACTCTACAGAACTCCTGCAACATGAAGTGCTAGCAGGGGAGATAGTAGTGACATAGTAGCTGACAACAGAAGCTCCGTGGTAAAAAAAGCTGTATCATTAGTGCTCTGCACACCTTTGCAAAGTGATGCACAAAGGAAGAGGGAAGCTATACTGGTAATGCTGAGGCCAAGTGCTCTTACTGAAATGGTAAAAGGCCAATATAAAGCTTTATGAAGTCCTGGTTATAACTCTACACATAACAAAGCTAAAGAGAAGATGCTTTTTCCTTTTGAATTTAAAGCCAATATATTGCTCTAACAGATCAAAGATGTTTGAGTTTACACTGTAAGGATAATCCTTCTGATAGAAGAGATCTGCTGTGACATCAGGCAGCATCTGTTTGTGTGATGTGAGCTGTGGCAGTAGCCGCCTGACACCTCCTTGGGTTTTTTGTGTTTTCTCATGTTCCAGTGGTTACAGGATGTGACTGTAGGCATGTGATGCAGTTTTTCCTGTCTCTGTTGCCAGGAGCAATGTTGTACAATGCCTTTGGACAAACATGTAATCTGTAACATCAGCAGTGTTGCCATGGCATGTCAGTGCTGTCCTCCTGTCTGCATTGCTAACAGCCTAAAGCATTGTAGAGAAGAAAAACCCAAAATATGATTAGTGTTATTAATAAATTGCAATATTTCAAGTGTCAGCTTCTTTTGAGGGCTGGTCAATTGTTATGAATGAACTTGTCTCAAGATCAAGTTTCCTGTGCTGGAGAGCTGTTCATTAACAGTCCATGGATATGATCTTAGCTGCCCACAGCAGAACCAGGGCTACTCAGTCCCCCTCCTGTGTGTGGCGCAGGCACCATGCAGTAGTCTCTTAGCCCCTATAAAGGATCACAAATCCTAGCTCTGCCCTAAAAGACACTGGTGCTCCATGTTCTACCTGGTTAATTCTACTTTCTCTGTCCAAACCTGCCATGCTGCATAAAGCCATAAGCTCCAAGGAATAACAATGGAAAAAGGGCTGTAGCTCTGCCTTTCTTGGTCTCTTCCCAAAAGGCACTGAAGTGAAAGTACCTGAAGAGCTGTCAAGCCTCTCTTGTTTAAGTTGTCTGGCTTTCAACGCAGTAACAGATTTGTTCTAATGTTGTAAGTTCAAAATTACAATGTTTTTTCATTTAACAATACTGCATGCTGGGAGGAGGAGGGAAATCAGGTCTCCACACCTGCTGCTTTCATGTCTTGTTAGGAGACAGTCACTTCATGGAAAACTTCATGCTGAGTACTTAAAATAAATAGCAACCAGCTGCTTGCATTTCTTTTAAAAAATGTCAAGCATAATAAATGCCTGTTCACTGTAAATTAATGTGAGAAGGAATGTGCATATCTTTAAGTGAATTGTTGCTCTTTTATTTCTTTAGTTGTGGAGTGGTACTGTCTCCCCCTGCAGATAATTTATCTACTAGAAAATCTCATTAGGATTATTCCCGTGATTTTGAGAGGCGTCTCAGACCTCCTCAGGAAGAGGGTCAACAGGTAAATGAATAATTCTAATGGTTTTACTGGCATTTCTTTCTTGCAAACATCTGGTAGCTTCATGACACTGCTGAGGGGATTATGAGGTTGTGTGCTGGTTTCAGCTGGGATAGAGTTAATTTTCTTCACAGTGGCTAGTATGTGGATATGTTTTGGATTTGTGCTGAGTGCAGGGTTGATTATAAAGAGATTTTTGTTATTGCTGAGTAGGACTTATACAGAGCCAAGACCTTTTCTGCTTTTTATAATGACATACTACAAGTTGGGGAGGTGTGGGAGGTTGGGGGCAGACACAGCCAGGACAGGTGATGTGAATTGATGAAAGGGATATTCCAGACCATAAGGGATTGTGCTCCGTGTATAAAGTGGGGAGAAGAACAAGCAATGGGGGATGTTTGGTGTGATGGCATTGGCCTTCCCAAGTCAGTGTTACATGTGACTGGGCCCTGCTGTTCTGAGGATGGCTGAACACCTGCTTGCCCATGGGAAGCAGTGGATTAATTTCTTGTTTTGCTTTGCTTGCATGTGTGGGTTTTCCTTTCCCTATTAAACTTAGTTTGTTTCAGTCCATGAGTATTTTACCTTTTACCCTTTGGATTCTCTCTCTGGTCCTGCAGGTGGAGGAGTGAGTGAGCAGCTTTGTGGGGCTTGGTGGCCATTGGGGTTAAACCGTGACGGGTGGGCAGCTTATGCATGGCAGATACTCATTTTGATGATGAAAGAACAACCAGGAAAATATGTTTTGCATATCCCCATAAGAAATAGTATGTCTTAATCAAATGTTTGGATGTACCTAAGTTGTAGAATAAGCTGTGTTGGAGAGGATGCACAGGGATAATCGAGTCCAGCTCCTGGCCCTGCAGAGAACCATCCGCAAGGGTCGCATCATGTGCCTGAGAGCACTGTCCAAATGCTTCTGGAACTCTGTCAGGCCTGGTGCTGTGACCACTTCCCTGGGGAGTCTGTTCCAGTGTCCAACCACCCTTTCAGTGAAAAACCTTCTTCCAATATCCAACCTAAACCTCCCCTGACACAACTTTTCTCAGATTCTGTCAGTGGTTACCAGGGAGAAATGGAATATATAGCTATAAATTAAGACAATTGCCATCTTATATAAGTTTTGATTTAGAATAGCTCTGTTACTTCTAAGTTTCTCTGTGAAAACAAGATTAGATATGTGTATTGAATCCATGTGTTCTTGATGAAGACACCTGAGAAAGTGCAGTCCAATGGCTGCAGAAAACTTATGCAGAAAAGAAATGCTTTCTTTTGTATTGACTCTGCTCACAGATAGCATCAACTTAGCTGCTGATTTGAGATACCAATGATTTCTGAGTATAAGCAATTTTTAGGTGCATTGTGAGACTGTTCAAATTACAGTCTTACAAGTGAAGGAAAACATTCAGAAACTCTTTCTGTAAGGAAATGTGATGTGCAATGCTGTTGACCTTCAGTCATGTAATTACAGTTGGTGTCATAGCAAAATTTTTATGATACGTGAGAACTCCTTTAAATAAGGTCTCAGCAGCCCTTCTGAGCCAAAAGCTAGGAGTAGTAAAGCAAAAGCATTTATTTTTAGTCAAGACACTTAGTCAGGAAGAGAAATATAGACAGAAAACTTTTCTGAATCAGTATATGACTAAAGAGGTAATGCAATCCTCTCTTTGGAACACACTCTCTTTGGTTTGTATTACATTTCAATTTGCTGTCCATCCAGGAAGGAGAAGGAGCACACTCTCATGGGGCCTTCTGTACCTCTCTAGAGAACTTGTGGGAGGACTGAGGTAATTCACACTAATTATTCCTCCTGCGATTAAGCATGAAAGTGGCTTCCAAGCACTAAGAAGTTCATAGAGAATTCATAGGTTTGCAAAAACAATGGACTTAATTACAGGATTTTAATTGTAATATATTAATAGGATTATTTCAAAATTGGTTCTAAGTTGTCAGTTGAGTAACACTTCAGGAAAGTCTGCTGCAGTGGCAGCAGGCACTGAATTTGCTGCAGCAAGGAAATCTATTCTGAATTGCTATACAGGTTTGCTCTTGGTGTTGGGTGTGGGAGTAGCTGTGGGCATTTACAATGCAAATGAGAAAGGACATCTTTCACTTCAGTCTTAGTAGACATAAGCAGCTTTCATACTGGAAGACTGAAAAAAACCATGATAGTCTATACATTGTAGTCCAAGACTGTATCTTTTCACTGGTCAGCTGATTACTGATGTATTTTTTTTTTTTCAGTAAAATGAAACATACAGTTATTTAATCTAAAGCCGCTGCCTAACCTTTATCGAAGGAACACTTGCTTGTTTCTGTTAATCTTTCTGGAACATTTTTTGGTCTGATTTTTAAAAAGAATCTGCAGCTGGGAATGTAATTTGATTTGTCTCTTGTTTTATTTCTCATTGACTATGTAATAGCTGTTTGGCTCTTCAAAAAAAGTTCAATAACTATAAAATGCAAAAAAAGGAGGGAAAAATATAGACATGATGGGCTTGAAATGCACGTCATATCTCTGTAATCTCAACAAAAGTGGGAAATCGTCTCTGGTTTTGAAAACTTCAGTACCAATTATGGAAGTGAGTTTTATAACAATTTAGCTAAATCACAAATCAGTTTTGAGACAGGATAAAAGCAGCACTTCAGAAGTACGTCTTCTAAAGTGATTTATGTACTGGCAAAGTAGTGACTGCACAGAAAAGGTGAGAACTGCATCATTTGTAGAGGACATGAGGATGGAGCAGAGATTTTGTGAGAAGCTGGCTACAAGGAGAAGCTCTGGCAGAATGGAAAGAAGAGCCTATTTGTATCTAAATTTTCCCTTTAGATCTTCAGGATACTTTCAGGTCAACATTGGGGTTGAAGAACTGTGACTTTTATTAGGACTCACCCAAAATAGATCTCAGGAGGATTTTGAATGAGAGTGCATGTGTGGGGAAGGGGGATGGCATATTGGAGTGTGAAGGCTTTTTTTCTTCTTTTTTTTAGCAGAGTGGGTAGCATGGAGGGAGTGTGAAAAAGTAGCAGGAGAAGGAGACGAATAGGCGTTTCTGACTAAGTTGTTGTGACAGGAGGCAAGGTCCAAGGGATAATTTGGGATGGTAAACCTTTAAGACCAGACCTGATCCGATATGGTAATGTGAAAGAAAGTACTGCAGAGGTTTGAAGGAAAGATCTGATTTGAATAAAGAGAGAGATTGAACAGATGTTTATTAGAGTTTCCAGAAAGCAGTGCTGTGAGTACTGAGATGAAGTTTTAATGTTTTGAGTGTGGGTGAATGCTAATGGGACAAAGAAAACTTAGCTATCCTTTATGCTGATAAAAGTTTAGTGAATGAGATGTGAACGAAAGTTTGAGGCTTTGTTGTGCTGCAAAATTAAATAATGTTGACAATAAAGGGTTTGTCAAAAGGAATGGAAGAATGCAGAATGGGATGATGTGAGAACAAAAAGAGGGATATTGTCCATCCTAAGCTTTGGCTTGCTGCTGCTCATCCAGGGCTTGTTAGCTGACAAAGGAGAGACTAGATAAACTAATAGGTGCAAAGGCATTAAAACCTAAGGAGTAAAGCAGAGATGGGAGACTGTCAAATAAGAGCACAATAGGTGAGAAGCAGCAGACTTGCAAGTTCTTAGGACAGAGACAGCAAAAATTGAATTTCAAATATTTTGCTACCCAGCAGCCATTGTAACCTACCTATTTTCACATCAGAGTCCAGGCTATTCTTTCCTTCCTTTATATGTGGTATTGTGAATCCTTAACTCTCATGTGTGGGAGAGATGAATGTGTCTTGTATTGTATTAAGAGAAATACTTTGCTTGAAATGCAATTTGATTAAACTAATTAAAGCAAAGCTGTTAAAAGACTGAAGACCTGAAAAAATGTATTTTGAATTATAAAAATCTGTAGGTAAATTCAGGCCTCATGGGCTCATATTTCTCTATGGTAATGGAAAATTCTCCTCCAGCTTAATTTTTGCTAGGTCAGTACTTTCTTTCCATGGAGTGATATCTAGACCTTTCGATCCACTGGAGTTGCACAGGGGTCCTATTTAGAATTCTGGTTCTTCCTGTGTCATCTGCACCAGAACTGCAGAGTCTTGGCTTCTTGTGCTACTTGTGACCAGGCACAGGGGGATGTGTACATGCTGGCAGTGGCCCTACTTTGGACCTGCTGGGGATCAGCTCAAACTAGAGGCAAGAAGATGAGTTCTGTTGATATCTGGACCTTGCCTTTCTGCACTTGAAGGATCCTATCTATCAAGAGAGGGATTTGCATCAGAATTTGTATCACGAATGTCAACCAAGTGATTTGCCTCTGTCTCAAACTTTCAAGCAGCTCAGAAGTACATTTAAAGCCTTGAATAGAGGATGATATAACGGAGGTATTTAACACAGCTCTGTATCAATGATTACGTAGCACTTTCTTGAAGCAGAGCTGGCTCTTCCTTGCCCAGAAGATTTGGCTTCAATATAAATAAAAAACTGAAAATTTGCTGGAAGAAAAATCATGTGTGAAGATGGAAGAACCCGAGCACATTCCAATTAAGGCAATTATGAATTTAGATAATATTGTAGTTTCCTTTTTTTTCATATACCTAGTTATGTCTGTTTCACAATTCATGTTTTACATACTCTTTTTCCACTCAGTTTTGTTGTTAAAGATCTACAAAGTTAAAAACAGACTACCTTTTTCAACTGCTTTCCTCTTCCGCCTGTATGTTTGTCATTACGTTTCTTGACATAAAGGTGATGCAATTTTAAATGTGGTTTAAATGGAAAGGGACTGAATGCAATCAAATAAACATATCTATCTCCATTTTCTGCAGAAACAACAAGCCTACCAAAGGCTTTTAGCAAGCTTCAAGCAGTGCCTGTTATAAGATTATGTACCATAATATTCCATTAAAAACCATTTAAGAATAGTGTTAGTAAACCATTAAATCTTATCAGACAGTTTCATTTTGACTTTTGTGTATATGGGCTTTTAAAGTGGACTTAGAGACTGACAAAACGTTTGCAAGGCAGTGTGAAGATCTGGTGCTGCCCTGATAATCCTGAGCCATAGTGACACTTTTACAGTTGATGATAAGGGCCAGGTAAGGCTTGCAACTGTGTCCTGTGTAAATGACGGCTGTAACAATTCCCATGGCTGTTCATTGTTGGACATTGCTTGGAGAGCAGCAATGAACCTATGCCTTCTGCTTCATACTCCTGTGAAATAAATGAAAATTTGACATCCTTGGAAACAGCTCTGTACATGTAATTCACTCATATATACCCTTTCTTATTTGTAGGAATTACTGGGGGGAAAGAGAAATCTAAAACATCTGTTCTACCTGGGTCTGGTTACAACATGCTTTGTCAAATGGCATCTAAGAGAGTGCCGTGGTACAGACACATCAGCTTTTGAATTTGGTAGAGATCACTTGCATGCTGCAGAAAAGCCACTCAACAGATGGTAAGTGAAAACAACTTCTGTCCCTAACAAGGTGGGATGACTTTAAATCACTGAGCCAAATCTAACAAAAAATGTTTATCAGTTATCCAGTCTGACTTAATATTTCATAATATTTCATAACAGTAATTTGCATTTTTTGAGCAGAATTTGTGCATCTTAATTTTTTTGTACTTTCTTTTTGTGCTTGTTCCTATGGTTTTGGTTAGTTGTTTAGAAGACTTAAAATACAGGGTATTTTTATATTTGTTTTGTTTTGTTTGCTTATTTTACCAACAATGGAAATGGATAAGTCTTCATGGGGATTTGAATTACCCATGTAAATGTCTGACAACAGACAGGAGGGGGGCTGTTCTCCCATCTGCTTGATGGATGTCCTTCCTCTTATGCTTGATTTTAATTTGGGGTTTATTTTGAATGATTACGATTACCACAGTCAATAGTTCATTTCTATTGGAGTGAAAGCTTCTCTGGACTCAGGCCTAGAGGAAAGCTAAAGAGCAGGGGTTGAATGAAAACTTTTGGACAGGCAGAGATACATGCAGTCACACCAAAGTGAAATAGAAATATAGATTTTTAACTTTTAGTAGAAATATATGCTAAGTGCCTTAAACATTAAAAAGCTGCAGCAGAGAACTTAAAGCACAGCTCTTACTGCAGCAGTGTTGCCATTTCACAGAATTTCTTTACTTTAGACAAAATATAGATAGAACTATACTGTTCACATTTTTTAGATAGAGTGTTCACATAAACAAGAAGAGCTGATAGAAACCGTACACACAAATCTGTGTAGTACCTGTGTAACACTTGTGTAAGACTTACGACTGTTAGAATTAGACCAGGATAGGTTAAGAAAAGGAAAACTAGAATCGTGTGTTAATCTTATTGGTCTATTAACAAATATAATCCACACTTCTGTAAGAAAAAAATATAGAAGAAACTAGAAGAAGCAGCTCTTTTCTGCCTGCCATTGCTGCTTGGCTTTATCATGTAACCCCCTTGAACTCTGCCTTCAAGAAAGCTGTGAGACTATGAAATAAAGAACTCAGCAGAGCAGCAGCCTACTCTGCTCTCTTACCCTGGTCCTAGAAGGAAGGGTATCCCATCAAAAGCCCAACACATTTATATAACCTCTGCTGTCAGTTTTAGTGGGTTAGTGTTTTTCATTTGCACATAAGTACTTGAATGAAATGTAAAGGTTTGGAAACTCAGGTTTAGGTCTCCTACTCTTCTAGAAATCCACTGTAATTTTGTTATGAAAAGGCAATGAGAAATCTTAGAAGAGTATTAAGCCAATTGTGGGAGACCACAACTGGGTGCTTTAAGACAGCTGGGAACAGGAGATGTGAATTTTTGTTAGAGATCCTGTGTACTTTTCTTTTTGAGACTTGACCTTATATAGCCCTTGTACAAAAATATGTGTTAAAAGCCAGAAGTTGTCAGTCAATTCTACTCAAAGACCTTTGAAAAACTGAAACATGTATTTTTAGAATAAGGAGTCCCAACTTTTTCCTTGTGTGGACAATACTTCCAAATAGTACTTAAATTTCCCTACACCTATGTAGGTTTTTTTTTCTGAAATATTGAATCATGAATATCTGGGACGAAAATCAAGCACCTGGCAGTGGTAGGTGTTTAATTTATCTACATTTCTTAAAAATGACATCCTGGTATGAAGAAAAAAACTTGGAAATGGAGAAATTTTCCTTGTCTGGAACACCAGCTCCCTCAGGCACAGCAGAACAGCTGTTGTGAGACTCTGCTGGAGGTGCTGAGTGGGCTATGGTGCCATGTGGCATTTAAGTAAAACCTTATAAAATGAAGGCCTTGTTGCCTTTGTAAAATTATGGCTCAGGCCTGTTACTTCGGCTAGAGAAGGACTGTGAGAAAAGCCTGTGAAAAGAAAAACAATTAGTTTTTACCCATGAGAATGTAGTATCAACAGAAGCAAGAAAGTTAAACAATAGAAGGAGAAAACAGCAACATATCCACACCTGTTATTTTCCTGAATGCTTGAATGCTTGTGCCATAGGTAGCCAATGACTATATGTTTTACTTAATAGTCGCCAGTAGGTATATTGTTGTAGTTTAGCAGCCAATGAATTTGTAACACAAATGACAACATACAAAAAGTGTATAAAAGAGGCTGCTTTGTTTCATAAATGGCTTTTTGGCCCTTGAAAGAGGCACTGTCCATGTGTGTCGTGACTGCCCCAACAGCAACAGTGCCATGCAATAACCTATAAGAAGGGGAACATGTTGTGAATAAAAATAAACATAAATGTCAATGATGATGAATTAAGGTTTGTTTACAGACCACATGGGAATGTTTATATATATTTTAATACATATATATAAAAAACACTTGCGTTTGGAGAGGCATGTAGAATGCAGAAGGGAATATGAAGAACAGTCAAGAATTGTACAAAGATCTTTACGTTATTAATAAGGAAATATGATTGAGAAATATAAAGTGTTTAGATTATCCAGTTGAAGGAAGAAGTCATAGAACCATAAGATGATTTTATTGGAAGGGATCTTTAAAGATCCTCTAGTTCAACACCCTTGCAATAAGCATGGCAACCTTCCACTAGACCAGACTGCTCTAAGTCACATCCAACTTGACCGTGACAGCTTCCATGAATGGGGCATGCACAGTTTCACTGGGCAACCACCATCTTCATAAAAAATTTCTTCTTTGTATCTCCTCTCTTTCAGCTCAAAATTGGTGCCCTTGTTCTATCACTACAGACCCAAGTAAAGAGTCTTGTTACATCTTTATTACATTCCCTCTAATTATTCAAGCCCTGTAATAACATCTCCCTGGTGTCTTCTCCAGGATGAACAACCCCCACTCTCTCAAATCTCTTTTCATAAGAGAGGCATTCCAGCCCTCTGACCATTTCTGTGACCCTCTTCTGGACCTACTCTACCAGGTCCATGTCCTTCTTGTGGTTCTCGAAGCTGGGTGCAGTATTCCATGTGAACTCTGATGAGAGCAGAGAAGAGGGGGAAGAATCACCTCCCTCAAACTTTGGCCATGCTTGTTTTTATGCAGCCCAGGACATAATTGAATTTCTGAGCTATGAGTGTGGGTTGCTGGCTCTTGTCCAATTTCTCATCCACTGGTATCCCCAAACCTTCTCCAGGGGGCCGTTTCCATGTTATTCATCACCCAGTCTGTACTTATGCAGGGCTTTGTCTCAGTCCAAGTGCAGGACCTTACACTTGGCCTTCTTGAACTTCATGAATTTCATACTGGTCCACTTCTCAAGTCTGTCAAGGTACCTCTGGATATCATCTCTTCACTCAAATGTATTAATTGCATCTTTCAGCTTGGTGTCATCCAGAAACTTGCTGAGGATGTACTCAATACCCCAATGTGACTAATGGAGACAGTCAATAGTATTGGTCCTGATACAGACCCCTGAGGAGCACTGCTTGTTACTGTTCTCTATTTGGACATTGGGCCAATGACCTCAATTCTTTGGGTGTCACCATCCAGTCAAATCTTTATACTCCATCAAATCGTCCATCCGTCAAACCCCTATACCTTTCATTCAGAGACAAGGATAATTCATGGGAAGCTATCAAAGGCTTTATAGAAGTTAAGGTAGATGACATGGTATCAGTTCTTACTTTTTCCAGCAACACAGTCACTCCAGTAGCTGGAGTGAATTTCTCTGTTACTAACCATCAGCTCATTAGTTGGAAATAATAATAATAATATAGAAGTGAGGACTGTAGACATTAATATAATATGAGCAAGACCAAAAACCAGTCTAAATTTTAGCAGGCTATCTTTGATACAAATAACACTAAGAGTATAAAGTTTGTAAATTGATATTTCAAAGAGAAATTATGCTTTGTGAAGTTTTATGGTGGCTTCTCTTTGTTATTCAATAACTAGCAAAAGTGATCAGCCCTGCAGATTCCCTGTCTTATAAGCACAGATCTTAAGAGAGCAATTTCAAATCCCAAATATATTGATTATATTTTCAACTGTTGGAAACTGACATGGCTCTACCTTCAGTGAAATGATGTTCAATTAGAACAGTAAAAAAATTTACCCTTTATTCTGGAGTAATATTTAGCACATCTGCTTCATTGCACTTTTGGGACAAAGGTCTTTATTTACAGTTACAGGCTGTAACCAAGAGTGTGAATGAAATAATAATGCTTTATTTATACTTAGCTACTTATCCTAGTAATTTTGTTTGAAATAACTCATCTATGGAGACACAGAAAGTAGTGCAAAAAAGTAGTATTGAATGAAATAAGTGAAACATGAGATGTTTTGGCAGCAGATCAAACTAGTTTTCAGATGTGGTGAGGAATGATTGCTTTAGTGTGTTTCTCTGTGTACTACAGCTTCTTTATGTTTTAGTGAGTAATAAATACAGATATAGTACTTGCTGAAACATTTTTAATTCATACGATTTTTTTTTTTTTTTTTGTTAAAATGCTTTTTGTATAGATAGGAAAGGCTGATTGTGCAAACTGGTAAAAGTGACTTAAAGTTATAGGTAAGTCTGCCTGGGATTATACCTTAAAGTCTTAATAGTTTCCAAGCTCTCATCTCATCATATATGTTTGTTTCAGTTATTGAAAGAGAGAAGGTTTTCATAAGATTAACCTTTTTTTTTTTTTTTCTTGCTGAAATGGTAGCCTATTCTATCTCTTTGGACTCTGTTTAAGAAAGGTATTTTATTTAGAGACACTAACAGGTGTTCTTAAAGTATGGTTCTATTTCTACCGAGCTTCTCAATGATGTTTGCTTTGTCTACAACTGCAATGAGAAATCGCTGAAAACAAAATGGAAAACAACCTAAAGTGGTAAATATAAACTTGTTATTCTGAATACATGTTAAATATTCTCTGATACATGGTGTAAATCTTGATCTCTGCTGTAGAGACTTTGTCTACAGGGGAAGAGATAGATGAGAAAAAAAAGATGTTACACAAAAATGGGAGAGTCTGTTCTAAAAGTAAACGGATGTCTGGATCTTTTTATCCAGGTTTCTAGGATGTTGTGCTGATATTAATCTGAATATTGGATTTTTGAATTAAAACCAGCCATTCTCTAGCCTGATGTGTAGATGTCACTGTTTTAGCAAGGCAGGTATATTAGTCATTCACTACATACATTTGATCTGGATAAACCCAAGGTTTTAAAGGATGAAAAATCAGTGGAAAACAAGTGAAAATGTATCAGCTATCCTGACAGTGTGAGTTTCAGTAACAGAACTTTTAAACCCCCCAAAAATATGGAAAAATGAGCAGGATTTGGAGCTGCGCTGAAAAATATCTTGTCATGGATTAGGCAAAGTAAACTTAGGGCAGATCTAGATGCTGGGGTGGGTTTATCTAAGAACAGATGAGCTGAGAGCTTTTGCCCTGTTTGACTAGCTCTCACATGAGCTTCCTTACTCATACACGGTGCTGCATTCTCTAGGTCTTGCCTTCCATTCCTGGCAAAGAGATTGCTGCTGGTCCAGGGAGGTTGGGCAGAAGGTTGTGGTTGCTGCTGTGGGGATGCTCACAGCTACACAGTTGCAGTCCCTGGTATTAAAGACCAAGGTCCCTGTGTACCACTGGCATTTGTCTTCATGCCTACTTCATCTCCAGGTTTTTCCCCAGCATGGAACAGCTTCTTTGTGTCTCCTAGATCTCCTCTGGTTTTCTAGGCAATCTGTTTTTAATTTCCATTTTGCCTCTTCAGAGAACCTCAGGCCCCTGGTTGTTCTTGTCTAGACAGTCTATGTGCAGAAGCACAACCTGTGATGAGCTTTCTAATCTGGGGTTACATCTCATCTCTTTGTTTGTGAATTGGTGAATTCAGAATGTGCTGCTTTTATGTAGATATTCTCAAAATATGCAATCAGCCCATACTGGTTGCAAGTAGCAAATAGGCTTGAAAGTTTAGAAATTGTGTTTTGGATGTTCACTCCCTCCTTACACATCACCATCACCACCACCACCACCACCCCCTCTCCCCAGTTACTACCCTTGTGTTTGCATTCACAGCTTAAGCTACATATTTCCTATCATTGTGGAAAATTGAGTCTTTTGATGGACTGTGAGTTCAAAACTGCCTGTTTGGTTTTGTCTTGAGACCAGTGCTGAAATGGAGAACAGTGCGCGATTACCTTATTTTGAATATGCAAATATCCACTGCTCTTTAGTCAAGGGAACAAGACTTGTGACAGGCCATTACTCATTCATGTAATTATCTTTCTAAACTATAGGTACAGAACCTTGTTTTAGAGCTGGTTTCAGTAGCATTAAGTTTACTGTGGTTTCTCAAATGCTCAAAATTGTTTTCTAAATTAAGCCATTTTTGCATCTCCTTGAAAGTAAAAACATAGATTTCAGATAAATATGCAATAAATTGCAAGTGAGGTGAGCTTGTTAATTTTTAGCAGAATGGGTTGTCTTGTTAGGCATCAACTAGGCATCAGCTATAGTGCAGGTCAATGTAAAAGTCTGGCTGAAGTTTAAGGGACTTCAAGCAGAGCTGGTTACATTTTTGCTTTGAAGCCAGATTTACTGGTACAAAGTACTATAAAATTTTTTTCTTAAAATACCTGGTTTTTCTTTCAGACATCTTGAGGTTGATATTCAACAGCTGTGAATTTCCAGGTAATTAGCATAACTCTCTCAGCAGGAGAGTTGTCCTTCCTGACAAAGATGTCACTGTCAGTGATATTTTCTCTTTGACTCACATCTGCTGCAACTGCTGTGTTTTTATTCTGACAGGTCAAACAGGTGGATATAAAACAAAAGCTCTATCTCCCAAGGTGGTATCAGATGTGATTCTAGGAGCAAGTAAAATTGCTAGCATTTCCTCGCTTGTTTAATTTCTTTTTCTGGGTATTGTGTGCAGAACCCAGAGGGCCACATTCTCCAGACATAGCATCTTTATGAAGCTTATGGCTTCAGAAGTATTTTTTCATTACACATGCAATTTATTCAAGGCCCATGAAAGAGTCAGGAAAATACATACTCCTTTCCTTTGTGAATAAACAGTATAATTTGAAATATTGACCACTTGTACAGAAAGCACAGAATTTCCTGCTATCCTGTTATGGATTCAGAGTTGGCAGTCTGGATTCTGATTGACATTCCCCATGTGAATTGATCTGGGAAGATGGTGATCAAATTTCCATTACTTCCTTGCAGAGATCTCCCATTAATTCTAATTCTACCTCATGAGGGTAGGTTTGGTGATGAGCACCTAAAGGAATACACTCGATCTGTTAGACTGTTAGGAGATGATAATTTTAATTAAGGCCAGTGAAGAAGGGATCTAAATGTCAAAGGTCCGCATCCTCCAGAAGCTATTTCTGTCTCAGATTGTTTGAGAAAGGAGCACTAATAAATGCTGTAAAATTATTGTTAGTACTCTGTCTGAAGGTGGAAGAAAAAACCAGGAGTGTATAAGAACCTTGAGGTAAAATTAGGATGCTAAATTGGTAGGTGGTAGCAGTAGACCACATTAGGGAAGTTTAGAAATTCCACATGACTGAAATAATTTCCATTTCACTTTCATTACTTTTGGCAAAGTCTATTTCAAGAATTGATTTTTTTTTTGTTTCATTTAAAATTATTCTAAATGTCTATGTAAGGCTTTCAATTGTAATTGTGACCACTTGAGTAATTAGAAAATTAGAAACAGAAGGAAAGCTTTGTGATCAAACTAAGACATTCTAAGTGCTTCTTGAAGACAGAATAGCTTCTAAGGTATATATACAATTAGGAAGGTTTTTTAAAGCTTAAGGAAAAATAGTATTTGTAGTAATGACAGTAGTTATTTAGAGTATTCTACTCAGTTCTGCAGTTGTTTTTTGAGGATGCAACTACATACTTCTTTCCTCTGCCAAAGAAAAGAAAATCACCAAAACCCACAGCAAACCCCAAACCTCACAGTAAAAATGTATTGTATATACTCTGAAGGCAAGATTGAAAGCAAATAATTTTGGATATTTTTCTCCTAAAAATAAGACTGCTGTTCCCTAGAATATACAGTAGTTAAAAGTGTAGCTGTTGATCATGCTTCACTCTTTTTAATGCCAGCATCTGGCTGCCTAATTCAGTATCTAAATGAGAAGTAAGCCTTAACTTTAACCTTCTAATCTTAATATATTGGGTCATTAGTCCCTCTGGATCTCTACACTGGATAACTTTTGTCCTTTTTGAGTGTATTTCTTTGAAAACTTTCTTTTTACTGTCTTCATGTCTGTTGGAATAATATTGCCTGGTGTAACGCCTTGTGGCTGGAGATGTGTGAGGGTCCTCTGTTTTCAAGCTGTCATGTCTGTTGGCTGATAGGGTCTTCCCTGTTTCCTGCCCCGAATCCAAGCAAAATCAGTCTATATGAAGCAAAAAGTGTTAGTCTTTCTTACATTGTAAGAATGCTACAGAATCAGTGTCAAGGAATGAAGGAGGTTGGAAGGGACCTCTGGAAATTATCCAGTGCTCCTTCTCAAGCAGAGTCATCCAGAGCCTGTTGCTCAGGATGATGTTCAGATAGTTTTGAATATCTCCAGGGATGCAGAGTCCACAACCTCCCTGTGTAGCCTGTGCCAGTGCTCAGTCCTCCTCACAATGAGAAAGTGGTTCTTGATATTCAATTTGTTTCAGTTTGTGCCCATTGACTCTGGTCCTGTCACAGGGCACCACTGAAATCCTGGCTCTGTCCTCTACACACTCCCTCTTCAGAGATATGTATACATCAATAAGAGGATCTCTCAGCCTTTTCTCATATGAAAAATGCTCCAGTTGCTTCATCATTTTGATGGTCCTTCACAAGAGTCTCTCCAGTGTGTCCCTATCTCTTCTCTACTGGGGAACACAAAACTGGACACAGCGCTTCAAGAGTGGTTGCTGCTGAGCAGAGGGAAAGGGTCACAGGGTCACCTCCCTTGACTTGCTCCTGCTAATGCAGCCCAGGACAATGTTAGCCTTTCCTGCCACAAGGACACATTGCTGGCTTGTTTTCCACTTGGTTAGTCTTCCTTTACTTGTATGCTATGTTTTGTGTCACTCTTTTCCCTGTGTATTGGTTGGGGAAATAGATTATTTTCAGCAATTATTTCAGCCTTACTGGCATGGTAGTTCTCACTGGCAGGTCTTGAACAGCCAGTATTTTCCTTCAGGAGAATACCAAGGTGCAAAATCCCTCTTAATCCAGTTCTTTCAGGTTTGAGAATAGTAACATATTGCTTTGATTCAAAACAAGAATGTTCCCTTGTAAATAAGACTTGTGTAAGACAAATCAGTATATTTGTTTGTCTTTACACTTGTGTTTTTTGTAGGAAACTTTTTGATTTCCTTGGGTTTTTTTTTTTTTGTTTGTAGGTTTTGTTTGTTTGTTTGTTGTTGTGGTATTTTTTTGTTGTTGTTACTGGTTTTTCCCCTCTGGAAGTTTCAGATCCTTCTGGTTCTCTTTCTTCACTTTGTGTATAATTGTATCAATCAACTCAGATTACTGGACAAATACTTTTAAAATTTGTATTTATTGTTCTTCAAGGAGAACTGTTATAGAGCCTACGGCTATTTCCAGGATATCATTAATAGGAGTAGAGGTTATTTATTGCCATTAATGCTAACTGTAGGTAGACAAACTGCACAAAATCTGCAATTTTGCAAACCTTCCCTTGGGAGGTTGGCAGAAAATATGAAAATCAATTCCCTTTTGCTGTATTTTTAAAAATCAAAATTTTAAATTCATCCTTGTTTTCCAGCTCAGAGAAAAGCTTTTTGTTGTGGATATATACAAGTAGACACTGTATCTACCTCATTCACTATACCTTTATTGGGTGCTTAATATGAACTCTTCTGTCTGTGCTTCAAAATTGCTGTGGGTTTAATTCCTCTAGTGTAAAGAAATTCTTAAACAATTACAAATTCACAGTTTAACTTTTACTTGTATGTCTAACTCAGGGAGAATGGGTGAAACATGCTGGACACAGGAACTCGTGCAGCTGTGGGCAAAATATCTGGCTGTCCATAAATGGGAACATCTGACACCTCTCACTCATCACAATGGACAGTAAAAACAGCCAGTTCTACAATTAAATGTTAGAGATTTTGCTTATTCCTTTCACTTGCCATACACTGTGCTGAAGATGTTGGAATTCATTCAGTTCACTGTTTTGTCCAAGTCTGGATTTTCAGATGACTGATCACATTATTAATTTACTCATCTTTGTCTTTAGAGAAGAGCTGAATGGGAAGGACTGAGGATTCCATATTTCTGAATTTTTAAGGGTGGTTCTGATTTATATTTAATTAAACTTTCAAGATACTTGCAGGTACAAATGTGATCTACCTATCAACATGACAAAAAGCAGCACTGCTGCGCTTTCAAAGTTACTGTTCTGTGACTTAACTGGAAGATAAGGAATTTTGAATCATATTCAACTATAACAGGATTTTGATTCTACTTCTAATTGCAGAATGGTTGAGGTTGGAAGGAACACCTGGAGGTTATCTGATCCAACTGCCTGCTCAAGCAGGGCTACATAGATCCAGTTGCCCCGGACTATATTCAGATGGCTTTTGAATATCTCCAGAGAGGGAGACTCCACCTCCTTGGGCAACCCGTGCCAGTGCTCAGTCACTCTTACAGTGAAAAAGGACTTCTTGATGTTCATTTGGAGCCTTCTCTGTTTCAGATGATGTCCTTTGCCTCTTGTTCTGTTACTTGAGCACTGCAGAAAAGAGCCTCACTCCATCCCCTTTCACCCTCTCTTCCTATAGATCTATACACAAATAAAATAAAACATGAACCTTCTCTAGACTAAATAGTGCAGGTCTCTCAGACTTTCCTCATGATCCCATCCCTTCAACCTTTTCTTGGCTCCTTACAGGAATTGATTCAGTATGACCATGTGTCTCTTGCACTGAGGAACTTGGAACTGAACTCAGCCCAGGTTTGGGCTTACTAGCAGTGGCAACACTCTCCTGACACGGCCCAGGACACTGTTAGCCTTTTTTGCAGCAAGGGCACTTTGCTGGCATATGTTCAACTTGGTGTCCAGCAGGACCCTCAGGTCCTTTTCTGCTGAGCTGCTTTCCAGCTGGTCAGTTGTCAGTACTGGGCAACTGGGGTTGTTCTCCCCAGGTGCAAGACTTGGCACTTCTTTTTGTGAACTTCAGGAGGTTCCTCTCAGCCTATTTTTCCAGCAGCCTATTTTTCCAGCTTGTTGAGGTCCCTCTGAATTGCTGCACAAACCACTTATGCAGTGCAGCAAACTATCTATTCTGCCCAGTTTTGTTTAATCAGTCAGAGTCACCGTCTGGTGGGCTTCCATTCTATTCAGTGTGTGAACTTCTGAGCCTCTTAAATGAAGGACCTGTCCTGCTTATATCAGTTGGAAGACACAACCTTTAATAAAACACGTATTTTACTTTCTTGTACTAATATTAAAGTTAACACTTGCTTTATTTTTTCCTGTAGACTGAAGAGCTGTGATTATGAGGAAAAACAATGTTATGAAAAGATTTTATCAAATGAACCTCATTGACAGATGTTGATTTAACATAAGGCATTTATAGTTCTGAATGCTGTTATGAAGATGTCTGTTTTCAAAGAGGGGAGAAAAAAATATAAAAGATGAAAACCTGTAGAGGTGTCACTTATGAAACTGAAAAAGAATCACGATTTGCTTGTCAGCAGTAGTAAATAATGTAAGTTACCAAATAAGTAGTCAGGTTTGACAGTCACTTCTGTTACTGTTCTCATATTATGACTTCCCAAATTTGGAAAGAAATGTAGTCTTCAGTGATTTTAAAGCACGTAGTGTTGTTCCCTGATAAAAGAAATGTATTTATTGGCAGCTGTGGATATCAGGAACTGCTGCTCCACAATAATGAAAGTTTCCTTTAGTCTTCACTATATTCACACTCTGAAAAGCCTGTTCTTCCACACAGGAAGCAGATGCACTTTTTTGCACTTTCCTCTCCACAAAAAAATATCAAGACATCTTCAGGCAGAAGGTCAGAAGACTTAGCCATCTACGTCTCCCAGTGAATCAAGAAAAGATTTGGAAAGAAATGTTGTGGATGAACATAACTTGAGACAAAACTGATGATCTTTTAATGCACACACAAGAGAAGAAAAACATAGCGCATTTGCTCTAAAATACTGTTAGTAATGTCTTCCAGTCTACTTGAAAATCCTTTCAGAAAGAAAAGCCTAATGTTATGTTTATGAAATCATTGTCCCTAAAATGAACATATCACCTTTGTCTTGTAAGATTCAACTTTTGATCCCAGGGCTGAGAGTGATAGAGAGGGAAGAAAACCATGACACTTGTTGCAGATTTCCCTTGAAGTGTGTTGGCTGTTGTGATGATGTTCAGAACATGGTATTCGGATTTTTAGTTGCTCTCGCCTTTTCTTGTCTGCAAAAGAAAAAATGTACAGAAAACAATGGTACTGTAGAAAAAAACCCCTAAAATATTAAATTCAAGAGTCTTAATACATAATTCTGTAAGAATAATAATATTTTTAATTTATGATGATTTGTAGGATAAACAGAATCTTAATAGAGCCAGACATGCTATACATTGCTGAACAACTCTTGGGTTTAAAGCTACCAATACTTCAAAAATTAGTAATAGGATTAGTACTCCCGATCTAAAAATAGTTAATAAAGATACCCTGCGATTCATTGTGTAATGAAGATTTCAGTTACTGCAAAAAATACCTTTGGGTTATGTATACTTTTAACTAATTTTTCTTGTTCTGATCCTTGAAATAGCACACACCTAGAATGCCTAACCTGTATGGAAAGCAAAGCTGAATTTTTTTTTTCAAGATCAGAGCAAAACAACCTAAATACGAAAGTTTCTTTGGGTATCAGGACTCTATTGCGATATTGTCAGGCAGCCTAACACAGGGGCATGCCAAGGATGTAATGTCTATATTAAGAACATGGATACGTATCTAACATAAATGTGTGCCGCTCCTTGCTCTGCAGCCCTCCCCACTGCTTCATGGCCTGGTTTCTACAAGGAGGTGTCAGATATATGGAAGGGGTCACAGTGCACCAAAATATATCCCACTTTACACAGAGAGTTTGAAACTCTCTATGGAATAACTGCCCTGTGGACAGACCTAGAGCCCAAGTGACCTTCAGAGGCCATTGAACTTTAATGCAGTGCCCTTGAAATCCTTTCACTGCGATTTTCTGACAACTTGCATTGAGCCTCTGGTATTTGTGCACCAGAAAGGTGCCTGAAAGCAAAATTTTTGTTTTATATGCTTGCTCTGCTTCTGTGTAAGCACAGAGTGCGTGTGGGTACGTGTGTGTGCATATATATACTGCCAAGACCCGGTGTTTCAAAATGCATTTGTCTGAATTCCAAGCATTTAAGGAAAATAACGTAGATATGAGACGCGAAAAAATGTTCTGCTGAGTAGAGAAATGCAAAAGCAGTAAGCTCCTAATTCTTAAATAACACGACTGCCTGTACTCAAAAGAAAACAATTAATAGTAGCTCTGCTGAAGTCAGGCAATGTCAGATTATAGTGATGTGAGATCAGCAGGCACGAGGATTCTGCTATTAATCCTAAGTGGAACTTCTGTTTCCAACAGAATATAAAAAATTACAAAATTTCTTAAATATTACTTATTGCTGTGATGTGAGTAAGTGCTTTCATGGTGGAATAAGGTGATGTGTCCTGGTTATTTTTTGAAACACCTTCACAAGAGGCTGGGTTGCTTGGTTCACAGACCTCTAACTGACTTGGTCTGCAGTCTGTAATACTCTATCTTTTGCTTTTTGGAGACTCAAGTTTGACCATATTTTGTTCTAATGTAAGTTCCAAGCTCTGCCTTTAGTGGAGATCATTGCTGGCAGTATGGAGTAATGTTACTTTTAGGCTATGGAAGTTTCAGCAGGAGTATTTAACTGTTTTGCTTAGTAGAAATCTAATGGGTATCCATGGGTTCAAAATGTTAGTGTTCTTGAAAAAAAATATATCACACATTTCACTATAAGATGTCTTCTCGAGATAAGATACATGCAAAGTTTTTTGGTTTAACCAGCTTAAGTAAATGGGGTGCAATTGCTCACTTAGGTCCATGGACCCATCAAAACATCGGGAAGAAATAAATTCTTCCACTTACATTTGTGAAGAGGTAATTTTTCTATGAGTTGAGATATTTCACAAAACTTGATTGCTAATATACAGAGATTTGTATTCCCTTTTTTTTCCTGGTCATTTACCCTATGGCAATATCCTGGTTATGATTTGAATTGATATCAGGAATTTTCTGCTATTAAATATTTGAAATTTTGCATTTTAACTTGGTCACACAGATGGTTCTCAGTATTTTTGGGTAAACACACTTGCAGAACCAGCACTAACACTTCCAGAAGTGCTAATCTGTCCATGCCCTGAACTCTAGAAAGAAGTCTGGGAGCCAAAGGAAAGTTTGTTAAAACAGTGATCCTCAGTTAAAAAGCACTCCTTTTCATGATCATCACATTGGTGATGAGGACACAGCTTCCAGTATGCAAACTGAATCCAGTCAAGTGAAAGTGAGGGGAGCATGGGCACGAGAGCCCACACAGGTGCACACCTTTCCGCTGTAGTATCAGCATTGCCCTCCTGTGGTGAATGTTCAAATGCTTCCAGTGAATTATAACGGTATGGTGGCCATAACCTGCTTTTTTCAGGTTGAAAATTAACTTGCAAATGATGCTTGTTGAGTCATTGTGCAAGTGAGATGTTATAATGTAGATGAACGTTTTCAAGCCTTGAAATGGCTTCTAGCTGCAATGAACTAGAAGAATAGAGTTGTTCTCTCAGGACTAGAGATTTCTGGTTGCTTTTCTCTTGTGCACAATAGCAATGCCTTACATGTATGTGCAGATTTGTGCAACACTCACATATAAAATAACAAATGCAAGGCCTCAAGTTTGGAGTTCTCAGTCACTGGAAAAAAGGTTTACTTCATGGAAGAAAAGTGAGTTAAAACAGTCTTATAACAAAGTTTCTACGTGATACATACTTGAATTGCAAAAGTGACCTAGTAATAGATATTTTTTGAATTATTGGTGCTGGTTTTGGCTGGATTAGAATTAATTTTCCTCACAGTGGCTGGTATGGGGCTGTTTTGGATTTGTACTATTCACCAGGTTGATAACACAGATATTTTTGTTATTGCTGAGCAGGGCTTATACAGAGCCAAAGCCTTTTCTGCTTTTGTGCTGACACACTGACAAGGATTTTGGGGGTGCATGGGGGACTGGGAGAAGACAAAGCCAGGACAGGCGACACAAATTGACCAAAGGGATATTCCAGACCATGTGACATCATGATCAGTACATAAAGTGGAGAGAAGGGGAGGGAAGGGGAAAGACATTTGGAGTGATGGCATTGGTCTTCCCAAGTCATAGTTACCTGTGATGGAGCCCTGCTGTCCTGGAGATTGCTGAACACCTGCCTGCCCATGAGAAGCAATTAATTAATTCCTTGTTTTGCTTTGCTTGTATGTGCTGCTTTTGCTTTCTCTGTTAAACTGTCTTTATCTTAATGCACAAATTTTCCTGCTTTTACCCTTTGTATTCTCTCCATGTTCCTAATGGTAGGGGACTGAGTGAGTGGCTTTGTGGGGCGTGGTGGCTGGCTGGGGTTAAACCATGACATACTGTTTTCAAATTTTTTTTTGCTTAAATGTTATAGCTTATGACAGAGAGCTTTCAAGGATCTCTATTTCAAAGTTGCTTAGACTCTGCATCCTGGGGGGATGCGGATGGAAAATGAATGAGTTCTGTATCTCCAGCATGGAATAAAACGTTTAGAATATTAAATTTTACTTTTTGTCCCCAGGGTTTTATGAGACGTGAGCAGGTGGGACTTTGATTTCAAGTGTAAGCCCAATGATAAAAGATTGGAAATCCACCATTAAAAAATTATAACCAGTAGGTTATAAATTTTTACCACTTCCAATTAACCTTTAAAAGCTGGCCATGTAGAGAAAGCCTGGGGTTTTGTTTCTGTGGGAACACTTTTTAGTAGTAATGAGCACCTGAGGATTCTTTTCTCTCCCAGAGTGAACATGACATTTCAATTCTTGCAGATTTGTGTGTGATGCCAGCACCTTTCAGTTTTTTAAACATAGCAAGAAAGTTTGCTATTTTCTATATAGATGAAGAAAGGGCAGTGATTTTCTTCTGCTTAGGCTGGATCTGATTCTACTCTCACATTCAAGAATTAGTCTCTTGAATAGCACTCATTTTAGAAGTGTTGCTGGGAACCTTTTCCTGACATTTTGCCATCAGCAGGAACAAAAATGAAAGCCTGTAATGATGATTTCACCTTTACTTACATTTATCTAACAGAATATGATTGAATTTTTGTAGCCATTTAAAATTACTCTTTTCTTTCAAACAACTTGAATTGCACCAAAATAGACATTAAAAATAATGGCAGAAGAACACTATTTTTGGATCTTGAATGAAATTGTTTGAGATGGTGCAGAAAGGTTATGGGACTAGTCCAGTTGCGTATCTAGCATGAGCTGGGTCCTGCAAATGTTTTGCATGAACTTGGATTTTCTTAAAAAAATGTTGTCAGATGGTGGAAAACACAGTGAATAAAATGCCTGAAAATGGTTTTGAAATACATTTTCATGTAAAGTGTGTGTCATTTAAGAAACATGTATATGTTTTTCGTGTGCTTCTGAGAACACTGTTTAACAGAAAAGTGTAAGGAAAAGGTTGCAAGTGAGAGAGACAAAATTCTGTATCATGAAGTTATTTGTGTTTGGCATTTCTTCATTATGATTAAATTAGACATTTTTTTTTCCCATGGAAAACCACAATATAGTATAGCTACTGCGTTAAGAATTAGAAGCTGTCTGTAGGTAAGCTGAATATCTTCTGAATGTGTATGGTTACTTTGTGATGTCTTTCCTTCTCTTTACTTTAGACTGAGAGAGTTTTCTGATATTTCCACAGCGGCATGAATTTAATAAAAATTATCACTCGATATATAAGAATTGGAACAATTTTTCTGGCTTTTTTATTAGCTTTAACCAATACTGTATTGTTGCTCTTTGGTATTAAAAATTTATTAGTTCTACCTATCTCAGCATGAGATGAGATGGAAATATTGGCCTGTCCACTTGTTTTCACTTCCTTTATATTAAAAAACTATATTAGTTTTGGTTTGCTGTATTTGTATTGACAGATGCAGATGGACAAATACATTGTGGTACAGAGAAGGGTTCAGGTCTACCTGTCTGGGACACCTGACCTTTTCACAGATGTGTGAGCAACATGAGGAAAAGGCCTCCCCAAGCAAACAGTAATCTGCCCATATATGGCCAGCAGTATATATCCCACATAGGAGAAATGAATGACATTTATAATATCCAACTTGTGAGAAATTCTCATCTTCCATTGTTTGGTTTTCACACCAATGCACACCAAGAGTCTGAAACTTCTGGATTTTTACAGAGTGGAAATTCTGGCAGTTTGAGTAGAAAAAAATGAAAATGTTTTGACTTACCTCTTGGAAGGTAAGGAAACAGGAACTGAGGTGACTCCCTCACAGGGAGAATCTTAAGAGATGTGATGCCACTAGAAAGGTAGCACAGCAAAAGTTAGGAGTAATGTGTGGTGAAAACCAGACTGAATAGACAGAATGCATTTTAGGAAAAAATGAAAGGCTCTGCTAGTTCAGCTGACCAAAGGTTGCCTCAGCCTTAATGAGGTGCTTCAGAGGAAGGACAAGAAAAAAAATTTAGAAGAGTATTGCATGAGTGTGGAAGGGAATCACGTCCTTACATGCTATTGGTAAAGGACAAAAAAACTTTATCCTCTAAATGCAATCTTAAGTAGCCAAATGTGGTGGTTTATTAGAGGAGGAGGAAGACAGTAAAGGAAAAAGAGCTTTCCTTTCTTTCTTCTGCCTATGCAATATCCTATCAAACTTTGCTTAGCAAATCGGTCTCCATTAACTGTATGAAGTAGCTCACAGGATAGAACTTCTGATCTCATGAACAAACAATCACTTTTTATAGCCTTCATAACAGAAAAAACCCCTGACATCCTTAGTTTCTGACTTTGAAAGAATAAAACTAGTACCTGAGAAATAAGGAAGAAAAAAGAATAAAAATATTTTCTAATTTTATTATCAATTTTTCATGCAAATACTCTAAAATGTTCAATATTCTGTTGAATTTTTTTTCTAGGTACTTGCAAGAGTGTGCTTCAAAATAAGACAGTGAAGGGCTTATGTTTTATTTAGTAGATACAAATACTGTATTAAGCTTCTAATTCACAAACAGAATACTGTGGTTTATGTTTGTATAAATCATAAGAAATTTGATCCAGAAAAAAATCAGAATATGAAATGGAAAGTATAATTCAGAACCTCAAGGAATGTATGTATATCCAGAATTTACATCTTTTCTGTGGTCTGTTGAATCCTAATGGCTTAGGTATTGGAAAACTTTTCAAGTAGGGTGAGAACTTTAAAGTAGTAAAAGCCTTGCTTTATTGTCATTAGCTGTGAAACATATTTTCATTTTATTGGAGACATATTGTCCTTCTGTAGTTTGGGTCCGAGTTTTGCTGTTCTAGTGCTGTTTCTCCTCCCTGTCTTTCTTTCAAAAATGCCAGTCTTTCTTTCAAAATGCTGAAGCCTAGCTGGAGCCAAAATAATTGAATTATGGTAGTAGATTCTGAGTAGCAGCCAAAATATTCTCCGCAGTCAGAGGCTTTTGATGCACTTGGCTTCTTCACTGTTTAAAAACACCTACTCTTTCTCAGCTTTTAAATTAACAGTAATGAAATCTGAACATGAAGGAGGCCGAGAGTTTGGAGAAGCTTCTTCTGGAGTCTAAATAAGTATCTCTAATCCTGGAAACCTTCTCATTTCTGATAACTTTTTGTAAGAAAGACTGTTGAAAAGAGGGAAACCTTGTGGTAAATCACTGAGGAATATCCCTCAAACAGATTTAGTCTGAAGTAAAAAGCAAACAAAACATATGGTAATGACGCTGGAGAGTGTAAAGCTCTCTTCTCACTTGACTTCTGTAAATACTACCCAATGAAAGAATAGGAGGATGTGACTACAAGATGTGCCTTAGGTAGCTGCCATAGGCACAGACAACTGGCAGGACATTGTAACAGCCCAGTCAGGCTCTGCAAATGTGATTACTAGTGCCACCAGAGCTGAGCTAATGACAGGGCTATGGATATTGGCACAGCAGCCCAGACAAAATTAGTATGTCAAGAATTTCTGCCTTCTGCTCTAATGATCCTGTAATAGCACTCACTTACTTTTAGATTGGTCATCATAAGGCTTTTTCACAGAACATTTTATCAAGCAAGTAAACAGAAAGAGGAAGTATGAATAGTTAAACCCTCTGGCTCTTTCTTACTTTTCTAAGGTTTCCTTCTTATGTAGATACTGTACTTTGAAAGCTTTACTTTTCACTGGATGTATACAATGACTTAGGTCTGAAGATACTTGTTGAAGGCCCTTTTAGTTACAAAGGCACCTTTTTGTGGACATCTCCTTCAGTGATATATGTGTCTGTGCAGCAGCTTATTTAGGATGCTGGTAGGAATGACTTTTTGCATTTGGAAAATTGGATCACAGGATACAGAGGATTTTTTGAACTTTTTGTAAAACAAGGTGTGTGTCTTGCCTCTGGTCTTGCGCTGTTTGCATACTGAATCACTTCCTTCAGATTTCCAAGGAAATTTCTATTTCTAAGTACAAGGCTATTTTCTCAGGTTAAAAAATGCAGAAGATAATAAACTTAATCTGGCAAACTTTTTGGACAGATCTTAAGAGAAAGATGCCATAAAAGAAACACACCAGATGCGGAACAGAGATTTTTCTTCAGAAACCCTTGAAGACCTGTAGAGCTATGAGGAGCATCATAATTTGTAGATTCTCTGATGTTGGTTTTATGAGGTACTGGTTGATAAATGACAGGGGGCCAGTAAAAACACTCATCTCTTTCCTATCTGTATGTCTGTGCATCCATCCATGACTCGCAGAGTATGCATTTTCTCTGCTTAATGTGCTTCTGTGTCAGACTCTATTTTATACTGTATTTCAGATCCTGCTTAGGAAAGAAGCTGTTGGCTGAAGTTGCCTTGTATGCGTTACAGGAAAAGGTGATGGTGATGAAGTGATTTGGTTTTTCCCTCATGGTTTTTTCCCTCGTTATATTAATATATCACCTCTAATCGTGGCTGTTCATAGTAGCAGAGCATGCTTGCAAAACAGTAGGGAGAATTGTGTGGTCCCACTGTGGTTGCAGGGCTATACATGACAGGTGTTGAAAATGGTACCTTACTGGCTCACTACCAGGCCATTATCTTTCCTTGTCTCTAACTTAGCACAGCTTTGGGTTATAGGTTTTCTATTACTGAACTGTACCTTTCATTTGAAGGTGGGAAATCGGTAAAAAACCAGAAATTCTGCAAGTCTGTAACTGTTTCCAGATTGTCTCAGGGTACGTTTTCTGCATTCTGTCTCAGAACTGATTAGCTAGCTGTGATTTTTTTAAACATTTTTCTCTTCTAAACTTTGGTGCTTCTATTTTCCCTGGCAGGATTCCCAGGGAATCTTCCTATCTATAGAACAAGATGAAAAGACTGACCTCCAAAGCTGAGCAAGATAGTTGTATTTGAGCCAGCTTGGTGTGTTCTATTCACATCATCTGTGAAACTATTTGTCTTTTTATCCTTTTTTGCCTGAGTTGGCATATAATTCTGGAAAGAGCAGAGGTGAATGACCTGAAGTTTAGCTCCAGGATGTCTAGTGCCTGTTTTGATGTGTGTATAAAGCTGTGTGAGTTATGATGGAAGAAAACAATCTCCTGCCACCACCTCCTTTTCTCTGCTGCTTCATGCAGAATATGAACTACAGTGGGAGGGATTTTTTCTAGAAACAAAAAGAAAAATGAAAAGGAGGAGTTAATTCTCTTATGAATGAGAAGGAAAAAAATCTCACTTTTCCCCTCATGGTGAGAAAGAGGTACTGTTTTCTTCCAAGGACGCCTCGTGTCTGTCAACTAGTATTTTGTCATGATGGTACAAGGTTTTCTGGTTTTGAGCTTCTTCTCAATGGTCTTGTTTGATTTTAATTATGGTGCTTTCATTATTTTTAGGTTTAGCTCTTTACATGTAGCATGGTCTTCATTATAAAGTAGTTCTGTGAAAAACAGACTTTATTTGCCAAAAATGTTTTTCTGTAGCTCAAGGATTCTTTCATTGGTACAGTATGAATTTTAAAATAGTTAGATGATATTATCTTTGTTTCTTAAACCTTCATCCTGGATGTGCACTTGCTTCATGCTAACCTTTGTTTTCATTCAGATGGAAAACAGAACTGTGTCTAAACCAGTTTTAGCTAAATACCATTTTTCTTCTTTTAAACACCATTTTCCTTCTTTTAATTAGAGACTGCAGGCTTCTGAGTTTGACTTTTATTTTACTGCCAGCTGTAAGAACATAAACAGTCTTGGGCTCCATGATGAATGTGTTACTGTAAGTCTGTAGGGGAGGACAGGGGAAAACCCCCAAACCAAAACAGTCCCTTGCAAGCTGTGCACTCTTGAGCTGGGTAGGTACAACATGTCAAATATCAACATGGCTGCCTAAAAGTTAGTAAAATTAGGCTGATTATTTCCTGTTTCATGAATAATTTCACTGTGAACATTCCTTGTTTGTATTTTAGTCCAGAACAATGAGTGCATGTACAAAGCCCAAGTATAAATGAGCTACAGGTACATAATCTCCTCTGGGGTTTGACATTATTTAACAAATTAGCAGGAAGCAGTTCTAGTGAAACTTAATTTTTCATCTTAGAGTTACAATTAACACTGCTCATGTTCTGTCTTAGGAATATAGAAATGTCTTCCATCAAAATGTTCGGCTGAATTATCTATACTGTAATATTCAGCTAGAGCTTCTTGAAATTACATACTCCATTTGTAACTTTCCTTCTAGTACTGCAGACTTGAGGTTTCAGTGGCAGGACCTCTTCCTCTCTCATACAGAAGCACTGTTGACGGGGGCTTCTGAGCATAAATTGCAGCCCTGCTTGGGCAGTGATGGGGACTGCTCTTAGTCAGCCCTGTGGGAATTCAGCAAGCAATAAGTCCCTCATGCTACACAAAGAAGCACTAAAAATTCCTGAAGAGATCCAACGGCTGCTGAAAGAACTGAATTTTAGTTGCTCTGTAATATTTCAAGCCCATTTTTGGAATAAATTTCCGCAGAGCTTGGGATTCCTTTCTGTTACATCAAAGAGGTTCAGCTCAAGCCAACAGAATTGTAACAGTGCTGCTAAATGAACGAGAAAGAACTGAGCTTTGTGCTCATAAATCCATGTTCTGGATTTTAAGGGCTATGTTTGAGTTGTGTAGATCGAAGCATTTCTACTGTAAACATAGCCCTTTTGGAAGATGATGATACTGTTTTAATCAACTTAATAGGAGAAATATTCTGACATGCAGTTTGAAAGTAATTGAAGATGATTAACCTCTTGTTAGGCTGATTATCCTAAAAGCTATAAAATGGGTTTGGATATTGAATAGTTGTGATTGGCTTGCAATAGTTTCAGTGACATTAATTTGATATAACTACCAATTTTCATTCTTTACAATTTATTAGTCTAATCAGATTAGTGTAGCAAGGCAAAGGTAATACAAAAAAAGTTTTGCTTCCTGAATATTTGTATGATTTTGAACACTTGTGTCAGGGAATCTACTGTGTCTAAATAAGATGGAAGTCTCCCCTGAACATATCCTAGGATATACAAACTCCAGATAAATTTTGTTCTTTAATGCTTAATAAAATAATTGTCAAGAAAGATTACAGAAGGGCAGAAGACAAAAGTGATAGAAGTCAAAGAACCTAAAAATCAAGATGATTCAGTTTTCACTCTTCTCTTTTAAATAAACAAGCAAGATGACTGTGCTCAGGTTTTCTCTCTGAAGATTCACCTTACATTTCTGTTTTGTGTGAATGACTTATAAGACTTTTCAATAATAACATCTTTCATGCCCACTTCAATTGAAATGGAAAAGATATGTTCTGTGTTACATTAGGAAAGGAAGAGAACAATTACAACTGATTAGAGTAAGGCTTAAGGGATTCTGGAGATTCAATTAGCCAACGATCCTGTGGTCATCTGGCTTTAGGAGTAGGCCCCCTCCGTCAAGGAGAGTACCAGTACATCTCCTCATGATAAAGAAATGTGAAGCAAGTGCCAAAAGAGCCATCTGTATTGTATTTTATTCAAGGTGCATAAAACTGAGGATGGTGAAATTATAGCCACATAGCCAAAGACATTGAAGACATAGACATGGTGATTGGTTTTCCTCAGAACATCCAAACAATTGATGTTCATTAAATGAGCCCTGAATAAAAGAGATTGTTGTATTCTTAACCACTTGATTTTTACAGTGGCTGTCAAGCACTCATAATACAGATGTTCTCAACTATTATACAGCGCTGAAAGTTCAAAATATCTCTGTCTAAGTGAGACACTAGCATGCAATACATTCAGTTGCCTGGTGGAGTTATTGTATGTTTAAAACAAATCTCTGAAAGACTTCTGTTTTGAAGTTTCATTGTTTCTAATTTTTGTTTAAGTATCCATGGAAGTATTATGGGGGAAGCTCTGAGAATTTTTACCCTTTTAATCATGGTGAAGATAAAAATACACTGAGAGGTATATTTTATTTGTATTCATATGACCTGTTTCAGTAGTACAGCCTCTTTATTAGCCAAGTCCATTAAATGCTCTTTTCCCAATGGCAATAAGCAGACTTTCCAATAAACCTGTGTAACCTAGTTTACCTCATAGCTCAGAGTGTGATGCTGAGATCTCATGAGGAGAGATGTGCCACTTCCTCGCTATTTTGGGAAGCAGTAACTGGAGCATTTACCAGTTTGTAATACAAACATGCTAACATTTATGCTCCTCTTTAAAATTGTTCACTTATCCACATTAACAGTGTGGGTGGCCTACTTAAATGGGCGTTTGCCTTTGGTTCTCTGGTCTTAAATCATCTTCTTCCATCCTAACGCTTTGCTCTTTTTATCTGTTATGCTTGCATTTAATTTTCTCTCTTAGGAAATGCGTTTATATTGCATAGTCTGTTGTATATCTCTTATTGTGTGGGGATTCAAATGAAGAACAGAGAAGGACTGTGTCAGTGAAAAGCCAGCATTAATAGGTCCCAAAGGATTAGTAGGATTTATGACTACTTCCATTAGCACTAGAATAAGTACAAAATGAGAATACTGTGACTTATCTAGGATGATTCATTGTTTGACTATAGTCTAAAACTATTTTTTCTGAAGATAAGTAAAAATTTTCTCAACCTTCACGTAGTACCTTCGCACCTTCGAGGGTGATCAGATGTATGGCACTGAGTATGGAACAAAAGCATGGACAGTTTTGAGAGCTATTCTCAAAACATGCTGGTATGTTATACTTCACAGTATAGGTCGTTACAAATAGGACCCCAAAAGAGGCTTACTTGTCCAACTTTCTGGAGTGGCAAAATTATTTCAGTTCATTGAGAGATCATTCACAGACAAGTGTTATACATCTAACAAATGAACTGGTAAGACTGTGAAATTGAGTACAAAAGGGACAATTGATAAAGTACATAAGGATGTTAGTCCTTTAGTAGTCTGATGTGAAGTTACTTTCCCTTGAGGCTTTTCTGTGTGTTCAGATTTGGGCACATCATATGTTGACCTAGTCAGAATACTGCATAGTCTTGCTAATAGCAACTGTTTGCCATTTGAACATAATGTGTGGGTCAGAGCCAAGAACACAGAACCAGAATGTAACCAATGATCAGTCATTCAAACTACTAAAATGTACTTCTCTTACTTAATCATGTTATTTTACTAATTATTCTGAATATGGTTTTTTTAGCCCCACAACATTGGTGCAAATCAACACTGTCAGGAGAGCTGGATTCTAGGTATGGGATCGGTTTTTCCATCACCAGTTTCTAAAACTTTATAAAGCTTTGTTTGGAATTTATCCAAGCAAATTTAAGCTGCCTAGAAGCTGGCTGTCCTGTGTAGCTAGCTGAGTGACAAACAGTTCCCCAGGAGCCAAGGGGATGAATCAATGGGGATGAATCTATACTTGTCTATTGATTGCTCAGGCTCAATGCTAGACTCCAGGCATCTCACTGTTAGGTGATTAGACCTGGGTAAGGAGGTTGTTACCATAATTAATTACTTTCATTTGTTTCTTAAGAACATTACTTTAGTTGCTCTGGAGAAATAGTTCTCAGAAACTGAGTTGCTGGTGGCAATTTTTTGCAGCTAGTTAAGAAATAACATTGCTTATGCACTCTGTCCTTTTAGTTTCTGTTGCTGAAAGAGCTTGTCTATTATCTCTCCAGAGATGCTGAAAGAGAGGACAGAAAAATTACTAGAGGTAAAATATGATGGATTTTTAAAACACATTTTGCAGTCTAAAGCCTGTGTGCATTTTGGACAATCACATCAGTTGAAGGTATCACTCTGCTGTTTTTCTCTGACCTCACACTTTGAATGTCTCCATCTCGCCCTTCATGTGGGAGCAGAGTATAGTTCTTTTCTTCAGTCTGTGCATCACCTCTTTTCCTCAGGGAATAAAAAAATATGGTTGGGCTGAAATTTTTGAGGCAGGGGAAAAAATTATGTTAAAATATGGCTATTGAATAGGAAATTTTGATATAAGCTTGTTCTTTTCAACTTGAAAGCTCCATCCTTTTTATTTTTTTCAGCTGTGAGAAAATATTGGCAGGTAAACAAGCGTTTGCTCATTTTAGCACGGAGACACAGACAAAGAGTTACAAGCTAACATTCAGGCAAACCAGATATATATCTATTTAAAGATGTGGCATAAAGATAATGAGTTGCAGTGGTCTTGTAATTGTAGTTCATAACATGGTTTCTGTTTTCCTCCAGAGCAATCACTTTTGCATCACACAGCAGTCATCAGATAATCTTTTCACTGACGCTCATATCCAAGAGATTCTTACTGTACTGCTGAGTTGTGATAACAGCCTCCTTGGGAATATTTGTTGGGTTATTTCTGTTCTTGTTTTTTCTTTCAAACACATGGCCAGAAAATACTGAATGTTCCCATATCAGACTGGTATCTTCATAGTTGTGAGGTCCCTTCAAAAAACTGATATAGAGTGGTAGGGTTATTAGTCTTCCAAGCAGAAACATCTTCAGGGGGATGCAAATTAAATAGATGTAAGACACAAACAATGAGTCAAGGAGAGGAATTGATAAGTAAGTGGAATACCACTTGAGTATACTTTGGCAAGGGTGGGGGGGAAGATCAGAAGTGAAGAGATGATCTAGTTATGCTCAAATACATCAGGACTAAGACAAAAATGCAACATGTTACACCCTGTAGCCAGACTTTTAAATAGGTTGGATGCCCTCCAGTAATTTAAATGAATCTTTAGCATGACTCATGACCTGGCTGAGCTTTGCCAGTTTCACTGCAGGGAATTCCTTCTATGTGAAGGTGACACTTTGTGGCCTGCATATTTTTTAATGTTGTGTGTCTCTGTGCCAAGTAATCATTTTAATAGACCATTAGTGTTTTAATATCAATTGTTATGTTTCATGTAAGACTACAGCAATCAGAAAAATGATTATGGGATAAAATGACAAAGTACAGAATTTGTAAAGTTTCTCTTTTGTTATTGTTAAATCCTAGTGCAGTATTCAGGGGAAAGAGTGAAATGTGAGCTTCTACTGTTTAGAATAAAATTTCCCAATTACAGTTATTCCAGTTATTGCTACTATTCATTCCTTTTGTGTGCTTTTTTTCTGGGGCTGAATTAACTTATAGGAATTTTGAAAAAAGGATTATAACTCCATTTTTATTCCGCTATGAATTATATATCAATCTAGAATCCCATCTCTTGTAACGCTGCAAAAACAAATAGATGGCTGGTTTTGGGCCAACTGTCAGAAAAACTTTGAATCACTCTATTCAGTTTGAAATGGTTCATCTTTCAAAAAACAACTAAAAAAATAAAATTGTCTAAATAAGAAAAAATCCAAAGCAAACACACCCCCCAATAAAACCAAAACGAAACTTATATTGTTCCCTGAATTTGCTGCTTCTTTTTTAATATTCCTGATTTATTCTACTTATCAGGCTGAATTATGTTTTGTCTGGTGATACAATGCACAGCCAGAAACAAACTTCTCAATCTCAAATATTGCTTGGCTTGCAAAGTGTGGGCACAGTTACAATGGCCTTATCTTCTGGTCAGGAAGAGTGCAGGTCTATCTGAAATGGGCATCAAACCCTGAAGCAGGCTTAAGTTCAAGAAGTTAAATACTATAGTTTTAATTTATTTATATATATAGTTTGAGACTTGTGTGGTTCCCTCACTTTCTGGTATTGCTAAAACAGAAACACTATTGGTTGATATGCATGCCAGGTCAGAAATCCTGTGACCTAAGCCAGTGGGGAAGACCAGCTAAAATCCCCCATATATACTACATAATATGCCCTTTTCCTTAGTTAATAAGTTTTTCAAATAGGAACATCAACATTTTGTTAGTGGGGGCTACCATACTTCCATTTAGTTTCGACAATGGGTGATTTCGCAAACAGCACAAAGATATATCCAGAGTGAGTTAACCTGTGTTTCTGAAACCACATCTTTTGTAGACAGACTTAAGTTTAGAGCCGGCCAGATTCAGACAGGTCATCTTGAAGCATCCATTACTTTTGGCAAGGAATATTATAACTCTGTTACCACAATGTTTTGATTGAGCCAATCAACACTCTTGAGAGTGAGTTTATTCAGTCAAGCAAAATATCACTGACATGTGGTTACACAATTTCTATCCTGGAAGTGGTTGCCAATGACAACAGGGTTTGCAGCCAGGATGTGTGCCGTATCTGCAAAATACTTTAAAGGAAATTCAAGAATTAAAAATGGGGGCCTTTTTGGTCTGTGGTTACCCGAGTTGATTCCGTTCCATAGGTCAGCATGCTTGGCTGTCAGGTTTTCATTCTGTTCATTCAAGTAGCTTTGACTTGCTAGATGTTACATCACATTATGTTCTCTGTAGATTTATGCTTTGTCATTATTCAGAAATTGATGCTAGCACTGAATTTTGTGAGCTTCCTAACTTTAATTCTTAAAAAAACCCCACATTTAAAAAAAAAATTTGCCATTTTTCTATATAAAAAAATAATTATTTCTACTTTAGAAATAGAAGTAGATATAGAAGTAGAATAGAAATTTAGAAGCGGTTTAGAGCTTCTAGAAATAAGTAGGGCCCCTCATATATATAAGTTTGTATCTGCTGTTGTGGTTACCTGGACTTCTCTTTTGTTACAGTGGGATTTAAAGAAAGAATTGGTTTGACATGCATACACCACACTTAACTCTATGACGTACTAAGGTATTTTCATGAGTCACAGTAATATCCAACAGGTGGAAAGGACAAGTCATAGGGAAATAAAATACTGAGACTAAATTTCTGACTAGTAAGTCCATAATTAAAGTCCCACTGTCTTCCTTTGGGATAATAATTTTAACATGCTGTTAAAAATATATTCTAGTTACTCATAAAAATATTTATGGCATTTTCATCTATATTTTCAATCAGGCTTTATACTAAGCATCTGTTTCTGAGACAAGCTGCTCAGAAGTTGTTTAATAGTGCTAAAGAAGAAAATAAAAATTTCTTTTTAGGTGGAAAATTATATGAAAAACAACTTAAAACCCTGTTTTCTCAGGCTATGATATAAAAAGCAGTTTTTCTACATACTTCAGTTTTCACATAACACAGTGTCTGTTCGTTTCTGCTATAATGACTGACACAGTTAGATAACACAAACAAGATCCAAGACAGACCACCTGGAAGTGTCCTTCACTATAAAAAACAAAACTGTGTGGGCCCCTAAACAGGAGGAGAGGAAACATCATATCATAGACACTTGCATACCCCAGTGGAGACCAAGTTTTCAGCCTTAGAGAGTGGGGGAAACAAAGTTAACTGATTTAACTCCATATTTAGGAAGTGACATATACAATCTTCTCTTGAAAAAAAATTATGTCCAACAGCTTAAGAAATACAGTAATGTATTTAGTTGTCTCAGTATGGATTTGTGTACCCAGTTTTTAGGGCCCAAGTTTGTAATTACTGGCCTTTGGGCTGTGGGAAATGCACTTCTTGACTGCTTGAGGGAAGCTGTTCTCAGCATTCTGTTCAAGTTGTCTCTATTTTTCTTCTCAGTTTGCTGTAATATTTTTCTTAATTTTTGAACTGTTCTGTATAAATGCCTTCTATAAAACAGATGGCTGCACTTCAGTGGCGGATGAAGTGCTGCCTTATATATCTAATTTGTAACCTTAAATGAACAGAAGCTATATTTTAAATTGCTGATTTTCATGAAAGCAGTCCAAATCAGTTCACTAACAAACTTTACATAATCATGCCACGGCTTGAACTAAAATGGAAAGTCCTTAGTTTTGGAAAAAAACCTAAATAGTTTACCATTTATATAGCCATCTGTTGTATCAATGGTTGGATCTATTTGTATGCTCTCTCTTCCAAACTTTTAGTCTGATTTTTAGTCCCTGTGCTTCCACCTTCAGAAAAAAAATCCAACAGCTTTTCCCATTGTTGTGTGAAAAATCACATTACACAAATTGTTTAACAGCACAATGCCTGCAGAGAAGTTACCTAAGAATTTCCTACTTTCTGAGAGTTGTTGTTCAAAGTAGTCGTGGCTCATATAATGATGAAAAATCACAGGAGAGAAAATAGTTCATATTCCTTCACCTAGGTCTCTATTTTTGGTATGTCAAGTAAGTTTAGTTTAGAGCAGCTTCTGGGTAGGGTGAAATAAATTGCAGCAGTGTGAGACTGCGGGTTGATTATAGAGCACCTGCAGCTTTAGGAGTCCTTACTCAATGAAATTATATAAAACTCTGATCTAGTATAGCCATATGCTGCTGTTTCAAACACCTCCAAAAATGCTAAGAAATTCACTTTACACTGGTGATTTTTTTCTGGATGGGGATTTGCTGAGTACACTGCTATAAGCACAGATGATACAGAAAGTTGAGGTGGTTATAAGAGTGTTGTACAGTCCTGATGATTAGAAACGCAATGTATTTTTGTCTGATGTCGGTCCAGTTTATGCTACAACGGGGCACAAATCTGGTGTTTAAGACCACAGAATTGCAGCTTGAACACTTAGTTGGCAACTTTTTCTATTCAAAATCTTAGATGTTTTCTGAAACTGTTAACTACTTAACTGCAGGTCATAATGCAAATGAGAAACAAACATGGTAAATTATTATTAATTCTTTTGTTCTGACAGAAAAATAATGACTACTGGGATTGACAGAAGTGTTATGCATGCTCATTTCTGCGGAGAACCAACTCTTTGTTCAGCAAGCTGAGATTTTTTTGTAACTTTCTTATGTTCATAATCAAACATCTTATAATTGACATTGCAGTTTATATGTGTATGTGCACACACTGTGCTATATTTGTGTAAATACACACAGATATGTGTGTATGTATATTGCTCCTATGTTATCTTTTCCTTCTCATGAGAAAGATATTTTTTAAATATACTGATTACTGGTTAAAAAAATACTAATTAAGAAGGGATAGAAATTATTAAAGATAATTTAGAAAAGTAAGGAAAAATGAATATGTCTTCAGAATGGCAGATCCTGGATCATGTGGTTAAGTAAACAAGGAATTGAATTCAAGTTATGGATTTACAGAAGTTGATGGCAAGAAATGGATCTTAAGAACTCCTCAGATCTCTTCCTGATGAATTCGAACTTAGAATCAGCTGGAGCTAGGTGAAATTTGTTTTAAAGGCTCATTCATTACCTCTGGCCTTGCTTGCTTGCTTGCTTTCTTATCCCATCCTTAAACTTAAGGGATAATGCATTTGTCTTGGTTTGAGGAAGAGAAAGGGGTTTGCCTTTTTGTACACAAAAGTCACCAGTATTTAAAATAAGGGTTTAGTCATAGTGGATACTAATTAAAGATTTTGGAGTGTACTGCAACTTCTGTAGATCTTAAGATTCTGCAGACTACTGCTTTCTTGCTGTAAAGACTTAAGAATGGCCTCAGAAAGTCTATTTGGGTGCAAAATAGAAAAGGATAAACACATTTACTATCATATTAACCCCCACACCCCCCAAAATAAACCAAAAATCCAAAAAATCAAACACCCCCTCACACACAGAGACAAAATTTGGACATGCTTATGTCTTTCCTATTGTTTCTTCCATTGAATATGCACTTAATATGACAGAGCAATGAAATTTTCAACAGCCCCAGGGAAAAATTGTAACCACATAATAGCTATATGTGGAAAACAGAGAAGCAAATGCCTGTGGTGGCCTGATAAGTCACTGGATTTATATGGTTAAAAAAAAAAGAGATATACCATATTGCTTCATTTATCCTTGAGGAAAGGATATTTCTATTATTTTAGTTGCAGACAAAGGTTATGAAAATATGGCTACCACATAACACTTGTCACTTTATTGATTTCCTAAGTCTTTGTACTCTGAATAAAACAGTGACACTTTATAAATAATAACTTGAGTCAGGTTTAGCATGGCTTCCAATAGTGTACCCTATTACCCTGAGATTTCTCAAATTTCTGCACAGTAGAGTTGTCAGAGAGGTTAAGCTGAAATTTTGGGAAGTGAAGGTCTGTCTTAAATGTTTTGTATCTTTTCATAATAAAGCAGGGAGTAAAAATGAAAGAATTATCTTGTTTTGTCATGGATTATTGGACGTGTTTGTCATATTCTCATCTAGTATGACCTCCCTATGAAGGATTTCAAAAGCTGATTTACCAACATGTAAATGAAATTCCTTTTTAGTTACAGTATCTAATGCTCATAAGGCATTTCTAAATGATACAGTTTGGTATGTCACACAATTGACTTCTTGAAGAATTTTGCCAGGAAATAGCTAAGATGGTCTCCTGAACTGTCATCATGCCTTGCATGTTGGACTATTTCAATTTTCTTCTTATCTAATTACTACTCTGTTAGAACATTCTTTTTGGTAGAGGACCAATATTCACTATTAATTGCCTATGCTAATGTAAATAATAAAAGAAGATGCAGCTGATAGGCAGACCTTTTAAAAGTCAAGAATTAATGAAAATTAAGGTTAAGAAAAATGGTTCTGCTTAGAAAAATACTAGCTTTTTACTTTTATGTGAGCTTATTAGAATGATGGAAAATGCTCACTATTTATATAGGGACAATTATTTTGCAAAATGAAAATTGACTTCTTGAACAGTTCTAATAGTCTATAAATGCTATTTTGGTGGGCTTCTAAGAAAGTGTATTGGTAAAGGAAAACTATTTGTAGCCTCATATGGTCCTTAAGTAGATGAAAGGTTCAGTGAAACATTAGAGAAGAAAGTAAACTGTTTTCAAATCATTATGGAAAACACAGAAAGGAATTGTTCAGAAAATTGAGGTTCTGTTGTTTGTACAATGAATGAAGCAAGGAATTTAGATACACACATGGGGATGTGTAGCCCTTGAAATCATAACAAAATATGATATTAAATCTTAAGCTCTGAGAGATATTGTAAAGAATAATTAGACCAGATTTGAAGAGTATTTGGGTTATTCTAGGAGGTACAAAATATATGCAGTGCAGTCTTCCTGTGGAAATCACATCAATGCAGATGCATCACAGAGGGAATAATTCTCTTGGAAGTCTGTTTTTTCTGCCTGTCATATTGTAGCTGTATCACAATGCAGAAACTTAGACTGGTAGTATGTACTAAGGTAACATTGAAATTTCACAGAAACCAGAGAATTTTATGGTTTTTTGTTCACAACAGATGATTACATCTATGTGGAGGAAAGAGTGAAGGAAGGAGGAATTCCAATGTCCTTGGGGGCTGAGGAGGATAAAGAGGTGGAAGCAGGTGTATGTAGTAGGTCAAGCCTGCACAGGCAAAATGTTTTACACCTGTTTTTTTGTGTGTGTGTGTTTTTTTTTTTTTTTAATATGGAGCACGTATTTCTCTATCTTTGCAAACACGCATGGTATGTGTTTTCTTCAAAAGCTGGTTGAGCCATCTGGCCTACAGGGAGGCAGAAATGTTTCATAATAAAAATATAATGCACTATTTATATAAATAATTCATGACTAAGTGACAGATTTCTTAGTTTTACCAAAATGCTTCAGGTTATTATTGAAATACAAGACCTGTAGACTTGTGCTCCTATCAAGCCCAACAGCTTCAGAAATCTATTTGGCAATCAAGGTATCCTTACTTTTTAGTGTACAGCCAGCAAAATAGAAAGATAGTAGTTAAACATAAGTTTTATATTTTTGAGAGTGTATGCTGTATTTTTTAAGAAGTAAATAATATTCAACCTAGACACTATTTTATAGGCACTATGGGAAATATAGACACTATGGGAAATATTTGAAACTTCTGTTTTTACTAACTTAAAACTAATTTTTCTAATGGTATTTTCTAAGGATTGTCTCTCCTTTGCAAATTTCTGTCTAAGGTTGTCTCCATTCTATGTGTAATTATTATTCTCAATATCTGAAATAGGAAAGCTGCCATTTATTCCTAGATATAGACTGAAAACCATGTTTGAAATTGAAATTGTCTTTGTCAGTATTTTTTTTGGCCCCCCAAATGCCTTATGGTAAATTTGCTATTTTTACTGAATTACTAATATAGACTATGCTACTTTATGAAGACTTTGAATGCCTGATGATTTTTTGGATATAATTAATGGTGCCTTTCTTTCCTTTTTCTTGTAGAAACAGTAAAATAAATGCTATTTCCAAACATCAGGTGCTGTTTTCTGAGTTCAGAAACAAACAAGCAAAAAAGGGGAAAATTCCTCTTGCTCTGATTATTTTGTAGTCTTACTGTAGCAGAGATGGAACTTAGACTTTACAACTTTTTTTCCACCACACTAGATATGATTATTGCTTTAGTATTTAATTTTTTCAGTATTGGAAAATGTGTGTATAACTGTGTGAAAAAGATTGCACTGAATTTTTCTTTTGGATATCATGCATTTATCGTTACTTTTTAAGAATCATTCTTTTCGAATGAGTTTTGCTTATTGCATAGCAGTGCCAAAGCCAGCAGCAGCTAAGTCTCAAAAAATGTATTTCATCTTTATAGCTCTGATTTTCTCATGCAACAGTAGAAAAGTCTGAAAGGATGTAAAACTGCACCAGGGAAAAGAATGGGCCTTGCATTGATTATCATGATTTGATAATCAAGGAACTGGTTGTCTGAAGTCAAGTGGCACATGATCTGTGATAGGGCAATTTCAATTATTCATGCTATTGTAGGAGGCACATTACCATGTCTACTGCTGCTGCTTGTACAGTGACAATTCTCTGCTTCTGACTTTGTTTCTTAGAAGTAACTTTGAAGATGAAAGTCAATTTGTAGCATACAAAACTGAAATAGTGTGTAACCAGGGGGGTTATGCTCATGCAAAAAAAACCCACCAAAAAATCTTTGAGATACCTTTGAGGACTTTGAAATTACAGCTCATCACACCAGGGTGTTTCAGAAACCCATGCACAGCAAGCCACTGGACTGGATAACTTACTCAGATTGTGCTGTAGCCCAGTACTTAAAACAGAGCACGGTGATGTGTGGGTGGGTGTCTCAACTCTTGTGTCCTCAAGACCACAGCTTCTGCAAGCTCGGCAGACCATCAGAGAAGTCTGTCTTTCTAGTTACTCCACACTCTATCCCCAGCAGCCAAGCTGTTGATCCTGAAAAAACTTAGAAGCAGGTGTAAACTGACAGGTACAAATTAGATGAGACCTTTTAAATCTATAAGAGTAAAGACCTCTGAACTTGGCAGCGTATCTTAGGGAACCTAGCAGCCTGATCAATTCAGGTCAAGGTGCAGCTACCCACCTCTCAGCAGCCTTATCCTCTTCTCCTGTTCACCGTTTCTGTTAAAACACTGTATGACAAGAAGGAAGCCAAAACATATTTTGAGAGGTCTCCCAGTCCAGGTAAGCAAGGGACATAAATGAAAATCATGATATGGATAAATATTTTGTCAAGTTTTTCCTATCCATCTGTTCTCATATAATAATGTTATAGCTGATGTGTTGCATTTGAATGATTCTCGAAATCGAAGCAGTTGTCACTTCTTGGTGTGATTTTCCTTCCCTGTTTCATTAAATCTAATTTCTTGCTCTTACCCTGTCTTTAACAGCCCAGCCTCTTAACTTTCTAGTGAATATTCCTTCAGGCCTCCTTGCTTCTTCCCTTTGCTTTTCTTCTCCTGCTGGGACATGTTTTATTTCTGGCTTTTGTGAGAGTCTCTGTGGTCTGTGACAAGAGTTTAAAATAACAAATTTGATTAAATTAAAAATATGTGTTTTCAGCTCTTTGGAAAACAGATTGTCTTTTGTCCACAGCTATAATCCCTGTTTGGATCTTCTAACTGCTACAGACTAACAAATAATAATAGTAAACATTGCACAAAATAATAGTAAACATTACACAATAGATGAGACATGAGATTTTATGATAAATTTTCTTGGGTTAGTTTTAAAGGTAAGGATTTTAGTTGTCTGGAAAATTTTTTGAGAAAACATTGGTGTATTAAGGCATCTAATTTTAGTAAAAATTGAATGTATCTTAGTTTTTCAGGTAAATCAATACACCAGATAGTAACCCAAACTTTCCTTAAAGATCTAGACAAAAGAGTTACCTCAGTTCCATACAATGACAAGGATGGAGGGAAAGAAAAATGTCATGTATTACTACCTTAAACAAAAAAGCCTATAAAAATGCTTAGCAACTAGAAGTTCCTTTGGAAGAATGGAAATATTGTAATTCAGTTGAAAAATAGTATTTTATAATCAAGAAGGTCAGATAAATTTAGATGCCTGTAAGCCTGATTAGACTATAACCTTGCAGCCAGATCTTTTGGTATTTTTTTGAAATTTGAAGGAAATTATTTAAGGAATTTATGAAGAGGCCCATCTCAATAAATAGTTTGCTACTACAGGCTTGCTATTTATGATTTTTAATTTTTAGTGAAGATCAGTAAGAGAGAGATTTCAGGGAGTAAATACCTAGAGAGAAAATATCAGACATCCCAGTAATCTTCTAGTTGGAGTGGAAAATATTTATTTAAAAAAAAAGAGAAAGAAACAGGAAAAAAAAAAAAAGCCTGGTGATTTGCACATGAGATTAGGAATAACCACAATATATCAGGAATATAATTTGGCCTTTGTTTTACAAAGTACAAAATACGAACTTATTTTTAAAAATGTTAGGCAGTGGTAAAAAGAAATAAATCCCAGATTCAAATTATGCAAATCCCATGAACAGTAATCACTGAAAACTACACTTCTATGTATATGTTCTGCTTTACTTGGAACAGCTCCTCTCTCTGCTCAGTTTATGAAGGGGGTTTATAATTTTAAGACTTTTTAAGGGCTGATCTTTCAGAGAATATTATGGGGAAAAAAGAGGTATCCATACATATCACTCATCTATTTTTCTCATTTTGTTAGTATGATCATGTTCTTCTGTTTTGATCTGTTTCGTCATTATGATGAGTTGGAAGTATTGTTGTTAGAAATGTTTGATTTCAGAGCAGCTGAAATTAATAATGAGCATATAGAAGCAGCAATTCTGTAGAGATTTCTGGGAAAGTGAAGCTTTTCTGGATATTAATAGAAGGGAAGTGCTTTAGCACTTCACAGTAGCTGGTAATTACCTTTTCAAGAGTTGTGATTTTCTCTGTTTGAATCCTAGCTTTCCTTTGGCATAAGGCCTCTTGGCCATCACAGTAGTTCCTATTCTCATACACAAATGTTTAATTGACTTAAATTTGGAGAAGCATTTGGAACAATTTTCTACAAATTGCACAAACATCTGGAAGGGTTTTAATAGGTAGAGCTGGTTCATGAACTTGGTTGTCTTTCTACACTTATGTGTTGTGGACTGCTAGCCAATATAGGCTCTTGGAAATGGCCATTTTTGGCACATTGATGTCCACTGAAGGAAGGTTTTAAATCAATGGAAGAAGGGAGTGAAGAGCGTGCTCTTCATTTAATCTGATTTCTTGCTCTTATCCTCTCTTTAACAGTGAAGTGAAATGAATTCATATGTAAATTAAGTTTCAAAATCATTGTTCAGCCTAAGGGAGAGTAACAGTAGACTGGATGACCTCCAGATCCTTTTAATCTTTTGATTTTCTTTAATTTGATGGTATTACAAATCAATAAAAAAAGTGTCATAGTCTTTAGAAGTGATTTGGTGGCCAGTGAGAAGAAGAAACTTTTACCCTAATAAAGATTCAGGTAGCTGGGGAAGTCCACATACCTGGAACCCCACATATCTGCTAAATCCAAACTATTTTTAAAAATTTTTTGGAGCAGTGTTTCATAATTTTTCTTTCAAGCTGACCAGTAAATCCTTTTGTCTTAACCTTTGGAAAGAATTTATATCATCAATCCCATCTATTGTAGAACAGAAAAAATAGTGTCAAAATATAATCACAAAAAAGAACAAGAATTTGGCAGTTTATCAGTTCAAGATAGATATGAAGTGATATGTTAACATGTGAGCTGGCACATTAACATTGTGACTGTAAATCTACTTCTCCCAGATTAATTCCTGTGATTAACATATTATTCACAGAAAAGCAGGACTTTTTTCTTCCAGAAAGAGAAAAACTCTAAATTTTTTTCCCAGAAGCTAGTCTTTTGATCATATAAAAAAAGATGGCAGAAAATTGTTATGCCTTTTACAATTTCATAACAAAAGTTTTTCACTGTCAGGTGTTAACAAAAGCAACAATGTGTTGGAAATTGGTATATTTTATGGAAGCAACAGTGTAATTTTATCATAAATGGATAAGGCATAAAATGCTTTTGATATCTCATCTAAAACAGCCATGCATATAATTTAGACAAATTTCATCTCTCTGTTTTGGAAAAATGAGGAGTTGATTTGCATTTTTTAGCAAATATGCTCTCTAGTAATTCAAATTCCTTTCAAGCTCTTGCATGGTAAATGCTGAACTGCTACCTATCTCTTACTTCTGCAGAAATGAGTGTGTTTTCATTGTTTATCACATTATTCTAGTGTTGAATAGTATTTATGGTGACAAATTTGTTTCCTAGTTTTGGAGTTGTCAGACACTTTTTCCCTTGATTCATCAAAATAAACATAATTTGGTTTCAATTCAGCAATAAAACAATAGTATGAAGACTATTCTTACTCAAATAACCTTGTAAGTTTTCTCAGGTTTCAAGTATCTCACCCTTTTCCATTCTGTTTGCTAGTTTAGAAATGTACTCCTCTCTGGGTTTGGTTAATTTGTGACTACTTTGAGGGTTTTTTTGGCTACAGTTCTCATGTCTCTTGGGTCACTACAGATGGCAAGTTAGGGAAATAGTTCTTAAGCAAGATGTGTTTCTGATGAAATCTGTAACAATATTTGAAACATGTGAATATCTGCTTCATTAAGTTAACTGGTCAAGGACTAGAGTATAAAGGGAATAACCAGGCAACACAGACATAATTGTCCAACAAATAGGTGATAAAAGAGAAAATAACAAGCACTGAAGCTTTTCAGCTACTAACTGATAAGCCATTAAATAAACTATTCAGATATGAGTGTTCTATAAGGCTGAATTCGGCAAGATGAATCTCAGCTTCTTGTCAAAGATCAGTACTGAAAACACTCAATATATCCGAGCAACTTACCAAGAAAAGTTTAAAGAGTATAGATTAGGGTTAAATGGAGGGGAACAGTCAATATATCCAAGCAACTCACTAGGAAAAGTCTAAAGAATAAAGACCAGGACCAAAACAAATGCCGGGGCAAAAGAGAAGCACAAAACAATGACACAGTTCAGTGACACCATCAAATATGTGCCCACTGATGCCTCCCCAAGGATCATGTTTTACATGGTGGTGATGTGGTTAAACTGGGTGAACAGGGCCTTGTGGTAACATGGACGATTTGAAGAAAATAATACTCTTAGAAGGGTATTAAAATGCCCTAGGATATATTACCATGTCCTGCAGCCGTAGGGAGGAGGAAAGATCCAGCAGGCAGGAATTGTGCAGCAAGATTGATTTATTTAATTCTTTTACAAACTCTTTTATAGACTTTTTTCTTCATAGTCTAATTGGACAAGGATCAGCCACCCCTTGGGGGTGACTGGCTAGAATCCTAAAACATCCATTGTCAAAATATTTTCTACTGTACCATAAACAAAACTTTTTCAAGGTTGCAGGTGTTTCATTGTTTACAGAATTCTGCTAGGTCTTCTGTGAGAGAGAAAGGTCTCTCATGGACTTAGAAAATAGCAGGAAAATTCTTGCTAGCAGCATTTTTGTATCCACAGAAGGGTGCATTTTTTTTTTCACCTCTCAATCACAGCTGTAAATGGTGGGGCAAGGAAATGTTTGTCTGTGTGGGTGCAGGTCCATCATTTACTGTGAGGTTTGAGTGACCATTGGCACAGGCTGCCCGGGGACTTTGCGGAGCTTCCCTCCTTGCAGATATTCTCGATATGTCTGGATATGGTCCTGGATAGCTGGCTGTAGGTGGCCCTGCTTGGGCAAGGGATTTGAACCCAATGACTTTCAATGGTCTCTTCCAAACTCAGCCATTCACTGATAATTCACTGTGCCGAAGCTGCAATTGCCAGTAACTCTGGTAAACAGCATTCTCTCTAGCTTGAGAACAGAGTCCAAAGCATTGATGTGTGAATAGTGATCAGAAAATGCCATGTTTGATCTTAACCAAACTCTGTACTGTCTTCAACTTCAGTTATCCAGGCACATTTCAAATGTCTTGCTTATTCTTCATTCTTAGGGAAAAAAATAAGACTTTTATTTAAATGTATGTTATGTTGTTGTTTGCTTATGTTTATACATGCTGTGATATTTACTGTGCTTAAAGGTAAGCCCAAAGATATGTGCCTTTTCTTTTGCCATGGAAAATAGCAAGATTTTGAAGTGAACAGCTTTGCTCTGAAGAAAGTGGCTGTGGTTTCCCATTTTTTTTTTCATTCTCTCAAAGGCCTCTTTTCCTTCTTTCCACTTGTAGGGACAATTTGGTTCCTTCAGAAATGAGGTTTATGCTGACAGTTATTAGAGGGGTTACTTTTGACCCCAACATGTTGCTTTCATTTTAGTTTACATGCTCCCTTGAATTCAGTCTAATTAAAAAGGAGTAATTAATCTGCATCAAAAATAAGTACTAGAATTTCAATATCAATACATAAAATATTTGCATTCTAGTTTTGGTTGTTTTTGAAATATTAATTTGCTGTCTTTTTAGTTTATAATGTGTTATATGGTATTTCCAGATACTTTAAGGAGCAATATTTTATATTAGTATTAAGAATGTACAGAAAAGAAAGAATTGTTTATAAATTTTTATTTTCATGTTTTTTTCCACATGTGTCAAATTAAACTCCACTATTTCCAAAAGACCTTTTCTTAGAGCGGTAATGTTCAAGTAGCTAATAAACAAAAATTCCTCTTTAATCACTCATAAATTAAAAAGCCATTTGTATGTGATTTTCTTCACCTTTGAACATCAATACATGAATATGAAATATAAGAGCTCTTCTGAATTTTATAAAAATCAGGTAGCTCATATCCACATACAACCCCACCTATACTTTGACAATGTTCAATTTAGGAAATTTAAAAAAATGTGAAATTCCACATGTTTTGTTGTATTAAAATACTGCTTATACAAATTTGCTCATGAATATTACCATTGTAAGATTAAAAACATAAATGTTTTTATTCTCTCTCAAAATACATATCTGGTAGTCTTACCATGAAAACTTAAACAAGGTTGGTTCTTCACACCAGTTGAATGTTCAAAACACTGTCAAGGCTTGCTCCCAGAGCTGCCAACAATGAAATCATAAACACCATAATAGTGTTTGTTTTTTGCAGTCTGTGGATCTAGGCTAGTTACTGACTGGAATACAAAAGAACAAGGAATATCTTAGTGTTGTCCATCTGAGAGCGGCCGTCATGTGTCCTCCTGTCCTGCAGGATGAAAACAAGGCAGACAGTGGCTATATTAAGATGAGGGAAAGCCAGAGGCAAAATAATGCATCTTGTTGAGAACTAGGATGTTATTTCCACCTTAGTGCTGTGTTGGCATGGTTACCTAGCTCCTAGGTCAGAGCTAACTCAGGCTTGGTGGACTCAAGGACTGAACAGAAAGGGTATAAGTCTTTCTACAAATCTCTCTGTTGGATGTGTCCTGTATCTTCAACTGTCACTGAGGCTTAAGGGTTGCAATCTTGACAATATTCAACAGAGAGCTGCTGGAGATATAGTTTGTTTTTCTTGATCTCAGTCCTAAACAGTCTCAGTTGTATGTTTTATTGAAATAATTAATCTGTGGCTTGCTGGGACTTGTGCTGTATCTCCTTCCTTACTGTAAAATTAAAGAAAGAAAAAAAAATTGGGGGAATGCTATAAGAAGAGACTTAGGAATAAACAAATTGGGAATCCAAGTATCATGGATGAGAATTTGCTGAAATTCTAATTTATATTTTAAGCAAGCATTTAAAAACCAAAACCAACTCTTTTCATTGTTGTTCACTTACCTGTATCAACCAGTTCTCCTGTTTCTTACTGTTACCAGTTGGGAATAGCAGGTATTATTTTCTGTTTGGAGGGCAGTGGTCTCCTAGCTTGCTTGATTTTTCTAAACAGTGTGATGTAGGAGGGTATATCCTATTTTACCCTAGGAACCTGAAAATATATAGGGGCAGATCAATTCAGAAATAGTGCACAAGTTCTCAGGGACTCGTGCACAGGCTCTGAGTTTATGGCTTGGATAGCTTTCACAGAACCTTTAACTTTCACAGAATATTCTGGGGTGGAAGGGACCCACAAGGATCGTAGTAGAAGCCAATTCAGAAAGAGGTTTTCCTACTTTTCAGGGAGATTTTGCTTTCTATCTGTACCTTTCAATGTGACTTAGTGTGGTGCATTAGTCTGTTTATCTGTCTACCCCTGCAACAGAGCATTAGACATGTGTAGTGTGACTGGACAATGAATCCAGCTGATCTGGAATGGCGTTGGATCCATTGTGACTCCACAGGGCACACAGGTGCTCAGTCAGCAAGATCTGTGGATGCGCTGGGGTCATAGCATGTGAGTAACAGATTTTGCTCAGGAATATGAGTCTTGATTGCGTCAGGTTTCCAGAGATAAGTATGGAAAATTAAGCCTGTACTCAGGATGGGGTTAGTTCTGCTCCAAGATTTTGTTGGAGAAGTTGAGGGTTGATAAAGATGCTAAAGAAAGTTTTGCGCCTCATCCTTACTGAAAAGAGAGATAAACAGTATTTTTAATTTTTCTTCAATACTGCAAAGTTTCTGGTCAGAAGTCCTGAATTAGCTTTAACTCAAATTGAAGTGTCAATGGCTCTACTGAACTCATTATAGAACACATTTTAACTCTCTGTCAAACCACCTGCATTGTTCTGCATTGAAGGCAGACAGATACTGATTCGCACATGCAGTAATTCCTCTGAGATGCACAGTACCTACGGAGTGCTGAATGTTGCTATGGTCTCTCTTATTTTCTTTAATTAAAACATGACGCTGGCTGAGCAAATCTTTAAAAATGTGTTCTGTTCTCTTGCATTTCTTCCTTGTGATGGATTGGCTATGGGATTCTTTTTCTTATAGTTGATAGTTTCTGAGAAATCATTGACATGTATGGCAGCAAGACGGGCAGTAGTTCCTTTCTTGTTTCTTTTCTGTCTCTTTTGTCAATAGGTCCCAAATCAAATGCTGTCTTTAAGGTAGGCTAAGCCATGCCTGTTTTCACTGGCTGTTATTTGTGGCTATTGTAAGGAAAGCAACATGACACTGAGCTTCCTTTGTAAGTATTTTGCAGTAGTTTGCAATTGCTCCTTGCTAAGAGATTCCTCCTATAGGAAACCATGTTATCTTCCTGACATTTAAGGACTTGCTCAATCATTTATTTCTTTAAACATTTCTTTAACCCTTTTTTCAGTGAACTTAGTGGGAAAATTAGAAATCAATACTCTAATTTTATTTAAACCTCTTTAAACTTCTTATCCTAACTAATGCAGTTAGCAAGTTCCACTTAGCAGGGTTAACACAGGTAGCTGAGGTCAGAGTACAGTACAGGAAATACTGAACAAGTTATCACTGTTCATATGAAACAAATGTAGGATCATAGAATGGCTTGGGTTGAAAGTTCACCTAGTTTCAACAAAAAGATGCAAACTAAAATCCAGTAATTGATCCCATTATGGAGATGACTCTCTTGATATGCTAGACCTTTTTTTGTGTAAATGTTGATGAAATGTAAATTAAATTATTACCTTAATTTCCTTGCAGTATATACTTGTAATATAGTCTTATTGTAACTTAAATTATATAAATGTAAGACAAACATGCTTAGATCAGAACATGTAGAAGTAAAATGAAGTATCCTTTGCCGAAGCACATTTACAAGTTCGCTTTCCTTGTTGTTTTCTCTTTCAGTTTATAATTGTTTTATTCACAGTTTCTAAAAGGACAGTCTATACATAATTGTGACATTTTGCTCCCTAAGCTCCAGACAAAAGTTCTTTTCCAAATACATTTTAAGTGTAGAATGAGGCTCTTGAGTCTCAGTTCTGCAAAAGCTTGTGTGTATTTAAGTTCTTGAACTGATCACATTAAAATACTTGAATGAATAAAGTTAATTCTGTAGGCATACCTAAAGAGGTGGTACTGTAATCTGCAATCTCATTAGTCTATGTGGAAATTTACAGAACAGTGGAATAACAGACATGTAATTATGATCTATAATTATTACAAAATTACATGTAGCTGTACCATTCTACCTCAGCTGCTACCCTATAACCTGAGATTTTTATAGGAGAGTAGAAGGCCTCTCCCACTGGCACTCACTAATATTCCTACAAAAGCAGTTCATAGGGCAAAAGAGAAATTATTCCTACTGATTAACAAATAGATTAGAAGGTCTAATTATCTTCCAAGTGTATCAGAGAACAATAAAATGAAATAATTAGGGTCAAGGGATGGCCTGCTTCTGAGCAGCCATAATTTACAAAATGTTGGCATGCAGAGTTCTGAGGAAGACTTATTATGATAATTTTGTCACTGTATACAGTACTTGCTCTTTCCATCTATTCTGGATGATGATACAAGAAACAGATACCTTATAGCTGAATTTGGTGTAATTAAAATTCTTTTATCTTAGCACATTATCTTTCGGTCTTCATGGTATAGAATGGTGATCATGTCTAGTTACAGTGTTATGCATCATAGCTCTTCGCAGAACACAAATCTTTTCATTCAGTGAATTAACTTTTTTCTAAATGCCAGCTTTTGATGAGCAACCCAGGTTGGCAATTGCTATCTGTTCAAACTCTCACATCAATCAAGTCCCAAGCAGTCATTTTAATCAAAAGTAGAATACATTGCCCAAATGAGCCAAAGCTATTTCTAGAAGTAAAAGTAGCAACACTAAGCACTTAGTGTACAATAAATTACTTTATGTTACTTGATGGATAATGATTACAGACTTGGAGCAGTATGTTAACTGCAGCTTCTAGAACTGTGGATTTTTCCTACAGTTCTTCTATAATATATGCAGCAGTGTGAGAAACATAAGAATTAAGATTCAAGAAATATCCATTCAATTTCCCTCACAGTTTTACATCTGGTTTTATGTTTTAAGATTTATTCCTTTACCATTAGTTTTCCAATTTCACTTTTTGTCTTGTTAGAGTCAGCTGCATTTTGTGGCATCAGAAAGATTTTGGTGTACTTGACTGCCCACCAGGCTGAGATACATGCCAACTTCCTGGTCTTTGTGAGCTCTGATAGCTGATAGTGGTGGGATACAGACCTGCACAAGTCACAGTAATGGGTTTGACAGGTTCTGTGAATTGTTAGTTTTTCTTAAGTTTTATTCTTGTCACTATCGCCTAAGGCACTGTGAGCAGAATGACAAAACAGGCAGTGCAGCTCCGTTAAATGAGCTACCTGTGCTGTTCATACAAGAGAACAATCAGCCTTCTCTTATTCCCCAAGGACATTAAATTAAGGTTGGCAATGCATGAATAACTGCTGCTGAGGCCTGATGCATAGGCTTAGTCTGCAGTCCCCCTAATTGCATCTGTACCTGTAAGCTTACAGAATAACCTGCTTGCGTCTGCTGAAGATGTAGCCAGATCAATTTGGAAGCAGGCAGGTACAAAAACAATGTTTAGTGTACCTAAATCTATTTTGTAGAACATGAATACACAACCCACAACCAAGGTAAGCAGAGCAGTTGATATGCTGAAGGGAAGGGTTGACATCCAAAGGGAATTTTACAGGCTGGAGAAGTAGGCTCATGTGAAAAACTCATGAAGTTCAACAAGGCTGAGCACAAGGTCCCACACCTGGGTCAGTGCAATCCAATATAAGTGCAGATGAGTGATGAATGAATTGAGCAGCCCTAGGGAGGAGGGCTTGGGAAATACCAGTGGTTGAAAAGCTGGACATGAGCTGGCAATGTGGGCCTACAACCCAGAGAGCCAACTGCACCCTGGCTGCATCAAGATAAGTGTGACCAGAAGGTTGAGGGAAGTGATTCTGGCCTTCTGCTCTTGTGAGACCCCAGCAGGAGAGCTGTGTCCAGCTTTTGGCTCACAAGTACAAAAAAGACATGGACCTGTTTGAGTGGGTTCAGGGGAAGACCACAAAAATGATCAGAGTGCTGGAACACCTCTCCTGTGGACAAAGGCTGAGAGAGCTGGAGTTTGTTTAGCCTGAGGAAGATATCTTATTGCATCCATTCTGTCATTAAAGTGGGCTTGCAAGAAAGACGGAGCAAGACTTTACCAGGGCCTGTAATGACAGGGACAAGGGCAACAGCTGTAAACTAAATAGTAACCTCACTGAATTAGACACTCTGCTTTCATGTAACAAGAAATCATTTGTTCTAATGAGCTTGTGGAGATAATACACCCCAGCAAGAGCAGTGGCATCTGTGGTTGTTCTGTCAGGCCTCCACACAGGAGGTGGCAGAGCTGCTGGAGGTAACTGTGTAGAAATCAGTGTAGAACCACATGCAGTCAACCTGAATTCCCTGATCTGACACCTGGGTTAATAAGCCATGACTAGCTGTAACTCATTAGCTGTGAGTTAGGAAGCTTAATTAACATAATTAGACTGCATTCAGAAATGAGCTTTGAATCTTGCACCATAGCGCATTCTGCGAACTCCTCATTATCTTGTTTATGGCTGTGTCGGTCTCAGTTTCTACTTGGGCTTTTTGGTGTTTGTTTGTTTTCCCTTTATGTTTCCTAAGATACTAAATTCCATTAATGGATAAATCTAGATATAGATATTGTGAACTTTCCACCCCTACTGTGTTTGGTAAAGAAACACAGAAAGAAATTAAATCAATCTATGGCTGTGTGACTCAAACTAGGTAACTTCCCCCTAACTATTCGCTCATTGTAGTGCAAAAGCGGAAGACCAAGTAATAGCACTAGCAGCAATGTGTTAGATTCAGAGATATTCAACTTTATCTTGAGTCAACTCTGTGTGTGTGAACCCCATGATGGAACATGATCGTTGTCAGCCATGATGGCTTCTCTGACCTGTAGTGAGTGAGGGTAACAGTATTTCAGACAAATGACACAAGCAGCCATCCTCCCAGTCCTGATTGAAACGCATTGCTTCATGTTGCCAGTGGCATCTTTGTCTTCCTGGTAGACCAAAAGGGGAAGAGAGTATTCACCATGCTGTTTTGTGAAGGAACAGTTTCGTTTGATTAGTTTAGGTGTTGGCTCCTAGACACATTGTGTTTTCATTTAATATAGATGGAAACAAGTGTATATGAAGTGTTTTTGGTTGTTTAAAAGCAATAGAAAAAAACCCAACAATATATTTTAAAAAATTAGATGAAAAGGAAGATCTCTTAAAAGACTTATGGGCAGATGTAAGGCCTGTGATGGTGGGGAAGTTATACAGTTGCAGTCAGTTTTGGTTTGGAGTTTTCTGCGTGTTTTCCCTGCCTCTAGCAAGAGGCAGGTAGAGCCTGTCTCTGAGAAATTGGCTTATAGTAAATGTGATAGTACAGTTCAGCAAATTTTACAGAAATGGGAATGCGGGGGATGTCAAGAGATGTTATGGTCACTTATGGCATATTTAAATAAGCTTTCTGAACAAAATCCACCTTTACCTGTGGAAGATACTATTTTTTGTGGGACTGAGCAGTTGAGTTGGGCAGTCTTAGAGTTGTGTAAGAACCTGCATCTTAGATACTGCCCAATAAATGTTATAATAGCACAGTAAGCAGGTTCTGTCTTAGTGATTATGAGTGATGGGCATTGTCACTGTTGCCATGAATGACTTGTTGAATCATAGACTCATAGAATCATTAGGGTTGGAAAAGACCTTCAAGATCACTGAGTCCAACCTTGGGAAGTGATCATACTTCCCAAGAGCTCACTTAGCTTTGTAAAGGTGCCAATGTAACAGTTGCAAATGCAATTGATCATCTAATATTGATGTTTTCTGTTTATTTAATTTAAAATTTTATACCAAGGAACCTCAAAGACTTAAATAACAGACCTGTCACAATTACAGTTGTAGTGCCTGTTTTAACAGGCAAACTGTAGGAGATTTGTAGCTATTTTTGCCATTCATCAATCTTTGACCTCCTTCAAGCATGTAGTGTTACATGTTTTCATGCCACTGAAATTGACAAAGATGCTCTGTGCAGTGGACAATCTGCTTACTTACCTGCTGCCCCTGTAGAAAGCTTTTCCTTTGCTTTGTTTACACTGGCACTCTAGCACCAGGCAGTGGCGAATTAGAAATAAAAATAAAATCAATGAAATAAACTGTGTGTAAATAAAAGGTAGTAAACTCACTTGATTGACTTTTGAATCACAGGAGTGAAATTTCATAGACTTTATGCTGCCTGGATATAACCTTATTTTGTTATTATGTTTGCTTATTTTTAGCCTAGCTGCACTGATTATATATTGGCAGAAGCATTCACTACCTCTTGTGTGAAGTGTAATATCACCTTGTACCCAGGATTTACAATCTGACTCTGTACTCAGATAAGTATAGAGGAAGTAATAATGTCTTGTGTAACTTGCATGCTGAAGAGTTCTGGAGGCTTGTGTTATTAATCAGCCTTTTCCTTGTCCTTGGCTTTCAATGAAGAATATTTTTAGCTGCACACACACAGAATGACTCCTTGGAGCCACAGTTCTAGAAAAGTACTATTAAAGTTTAAAGGACTTTTCCTGCTCACAGAATTGTAGAGTGCGTTAGTTTTATTTTGCGCTTATATTCATACACCAGTGGAAGACCTGCAAGTTCTCTGTTTTTTTCTCTTTGCTGATTGTGATAAAACCCTGGGGTTGCCTAATATGGGAATATTTAATGAATAATTGTCATCCTCCCCCTTTATTTTCATATATGTTGAAAAGTCACTGCATCTCATTTTCTTCTGTGGAAATTAGTACAAGAGCAGTATTGACTTATTTTATTTAGAACTGTTAGATCATGCTTCCTTAAAAATATTCTAGCTTCATTAAAAAAACAAAACAAAACAAACAAAACCCCCAACAACTTAAGTTACTTCTGTATCTTTTATTTTCCTAAAATATCTTTGAATAATTATTTAATAGCACTTCCTCAAAAATTACTAGTGCTCAGGAAAAAATTGCTTCTGTAAATCAGAGTGAACTGTAACATTTATGAATAATATGATAATCTGTTTTCCCCTCTGTTATCACAACTTTATTTGAGAAATTAGAAATACCTGCAGCCTCTCAATTTGATGTCACAGAGTTTTAATGCCTTTCATCTGATTACTAATTTTTATTTTCGGAATTTTGGTCCTTGGATACAGTTTAATTTCCTTTGACACTTAGGATCATAGATTCTAAATTGTATATTCTAACTTGTATTCTTTCATTAAATAAATGTAGAAAAAAAATGATGGTCAGACAGAACCCATTCACTTCAAAAAAACATTTGGAGACTCTGCAGTCCTGTGTGGAAGATCCCCCTTCAGCTTTCCAATATCCTAATTTTAAAGGTGACCTTCACAGAGATTTAACCAGGGATTTAGTGAAAGAAAAACACATACTTGCAAGGAAGCTAGAAAACTGACTGAAAAGTGCAGCATGGCCCATCATCTGTAAGAAATATCCTTCTCTGCTTGTCGGAATTTTGCTCTGAGCACTTCTGCGAGAGTCTGATGAGACTTGACACATCTAATTCTGTTAGGAGCCTAGAATTTTAGCCTTTATTTTTGGGTTGTAAAATATTTTTGGTGTTCAAGAAAATATTTATGAAATCTAGCAACTAATTTGAAAAATTATACTTATATGAGCTGCTACAGAACTCTATTAATTTAAACCAGCTAAAAGTCAGGACTTAAAAAGATCCCACCTATTTATTGTACAGTTGATTGTTTTCCTGACTTTCATATGTCAAGTGAAGCATAAGTACTGTAGCATAAGAAATATGCTGATAAAAAGATACCACAACAGTTCTAATACATCAGAAAAGTGACAGAAAAAGAATAATGGTGTTACCTGAAGGATAATGCTGTAGAAAAGTAGCAACCAATAGATGCAGAGGTAATAAGGGCAGCAATTTAATTACACATTTTACAGGAAGGGAGCTTTAGTTCTAAATATGAGCTGCTGGCATTTAATTGTTTCAACTTCTAAATGACAGAAAACAATGCAAATCCAATTCAAGGCACATTTTGTGGACTCCCTTGTGTCACATATTGTGTAATAAACTTTAAATGGACTAAAAGCATCAAAGGCATAAAATGTCAGTTGAAGCCAGGATTCAGGAGTTTAAGTCTTTTTCAATATTACCAATGGAAGAATTGTCAATAACCTTTATACAGCTGAAGTTTCAGTGCAATTTCCAATATAAAGATTATAAGACGCAAGGATCTTCCAGGTGGTGGGGCTTTTTTTTTTTTAAGTTAGTTTTCTCTTTTTTAGTTAAAGGTATTTCTTCCCCCAATGTGAAATTTTCTGTGTGCAATTCCTTATGTGGGTACTCAGGATTGCCAGATGCTTTACAGCTGAGTTCTAATTTTAAAATATATTTTGTTATCTGCAAGGGTTTTAAAAACAGTGCTCACTCTCTTTCCCAAATCATTCATGATTGTTAAGGATGAGATCCTGGAGGTACTTTGCTTAATAAAACAATCATGAGACAGTCAAAAGGCTGTAAGATGTTAAAGAATAGTTGGAAGGAAATAGAATGCAAAGGGGAGTGTAGCACAAGACACTGGACCTATCCGTCTTTCTCACATCTGAAGTGGAACAAAGAAACTGAATAGAGAAAGCAGGTTTCCTTTCATTGCTCTTTAGTGAATCTTCCATCTGTAAGATGAAAGAATGTGAATAAGAAAGACTTTTCTCAGCACCCCCAAAAAGCTGAGAAAAGTCTGATCATTCATAGTGGAGGTTCCCACTGATAATATTTCTAAAATTCTTAGACTTTTTTTCCTAAGGCAATTTCAAGTTACCCCTCTGGTGATTTCTCACTATGAAGTGGCTCACACCCAGTTCTACTGGCATTTGTATGGTGTATATGTTCTAATATCTGGTAAACATAAGAGTATGTTGGTGCAACAATTTTGTCTGTGCACACTAGTCCCAAGGTATGTAGTATTTTGATCATTAGCAATATCAACTTTGTGCACTCATTACATGACGGACACTGAGGTGCTGAAGTGTGTCCAGAGCAGAGAACAAAGCCGGTGAAGGATCTGGAGCACAAATCCTATGAGGAGCAGCCGAGGGAGCTGGGGTTGTTTAGCCTGGAGAAAAGGAGGCTCAGGGGAGGTCTTGTTCTCTGCAACTGCCTGAAAGGAGATTGTAGTGAGGTGGGAGTCAGTCTCTTCTCCCAGGTAATTAGCAATAGGAATAGGCTTCATGTTGCACCTGGGGAGGTTTAAATTGAACATTATGAAACTTCTTCACTGAAAGGGTTGACAAGCACTGGAATAGACTGCCCAGGGAAGAGGTTGAGTCACCAAACTTGGAGGTATTTAAAAGATGTGCAGATGTGGTGCTTAAGGCTGTGGAATTTAAGTGTACCACTTAGTGGTGGACTTGGCAGTGTTAGGTTTATGGTTGGACTTGGTTAATCTTAAAGGTTTTTTCCAACCCAAATGATTTTATAATTCTGTGTGTCAATTTATTTTTACTCACTATCATTTGCTCTGTTATTTTCCTCTTCCTCTGTTACTTTAAAAATAGAAGTAATGTACAGTGAAAACACTGTTTTGTCATTTAATGAGACTAAATTTTAAAATGAGAATCATTTAAGCAGTGAAATAGGTTTCTCAGACAGGAGAGTTTCAGCCCTGAATGAGAAAGTATCTACCAACTGTGTGTAGGCACAAAGGACCTGTAGACAAGGCCTGATTTTGCCTTGAAGTTAGCCCTACTTCAAGTAGGAAGTTGAACTGCTTGACTCCCCTGAGCTGTCCTCTAACATAACCTTTGTTTACGGGGATATGATGTGCAACATATTCTGCTCCTGCTTTACAAATGTCATTCACCATCCAGCAGGAGCTGGTTTTGCTGAATCCGTCAGAAAAGTAAAATAGATTAAATATTCTGACTTATAAACCTCATGGAGATAATACTGTAATTTTAACAATTAATACAATGAGAATAATTTTGGGCCGTAGCTGCCAGTTTCTTCATGTCAGTTCTCTATTCTGTTTCAAAACCTAAAAGTTTTCCTGTCATAGAATATGAGTGGATATTCATTAAAAAACTACATAAAGCATTAGAGAAGGTGAAAGATTCTAAAGACATGCCATGTACCCATATCGCCTTTCGTGTGCTTTCACTAAAGCAACAAAAGGAGAGACGACCTGTATGGGAATCTCAGTATTTTCTCCTACATTCCCAATGTTTTTGTAGTCCACTTCTCTTCCACTTTAATAGTCCCTAGGGGCTATCATTAATGAAAGATGATTCAGGACAATTCTTGTTTGTCCAAGTCTTGATAAAGAATCAAACTGATTCGCAGTAGCCCATGAAGTAGTAACATGAGCACTGTCTCTGTTTCAGTATTTAGCTGGTGCACAGGCCACAGGATGATGCTTCTGCAAATGGAGGATCCTTGGTGAACTGCAAGATGAAGCACTATGTGAGAAGACTGCTTGTAAATGAAAAATCTGAAAAGTTATTCTCTTCTGAACTAGTTTAAAGGAACACAGCTATGGATTAAAGGGAAAAACCCCCAATATTTTGGCCAGTATATGGTTTCCTTTGAGATAGTGTGCAAAAACAAGGACAGTAAATTCAGTCTTCCTATCGTCTGTCTTTTTGTGTTGCCTTGAATCTATTGCTTCTTTAAACAAAACTGTGCAAAGTCCAGCCCACAATGAGTTCTAAATGTACTCCTAGAAGGCCAAGGGTTTATCCCAAGTCTGACTATGACCCTACAGAGAATGCCACAGAAGAACCATTGCAGTAGACTTGATAGCTCATCAATAAGCTGCTATCTGGCCTAAATAAAGCCTAAACATGCCTACAAATTGGTAATAGAGACTCAGTTCAGCTTGACTCATGGGTCTGAGGGACTCATATGCCCTCATCTTCCAGCATAATATATTATGGTAGTTTTGCCTCTGGTGTAAATCAGAGCAGGATCAGCTTCCTAAAGTGTTCTATTTTTTATTTTCATATTCCTTTTAGTAAAAATTTTTAGAAACTTTTTGTCAGAAACAGCTAGAGCTTTTGTACAGGCGTATTGTGGATAGGTGGTTACTGGCAACTGGGTCATAGCTGATCTTTTCTTTTTCCCCCTATAAAGAATTGTGTAGCAGAGTTGAAATAGCAATAAATAGAAAAAATGATTTATTTTCATTGTAGATAAAACTCTCACCATCAAATAGGAACTTTGATGTATTTGTATAAGAAAAGTTAGAAAAGAATGTTTGAATCATTCATCATGAAGCTTTCTAAAGCTAAAAGGTCAAAAGTTTCTCACATCTGTCAGAAAACAGTCTCCAAAGCCAGAGGACCGCCGGAAACATGCTCAGTCCAACTTGATTTTGACCACTGGGAAGTGCTGAAAATGAAGAAAATAAAGTAAAAGAAAACAGCCTTTAAAATTAAACGGGAAAATTAAACGGGAAAATTAAACGGGAAAAGTTATTTTCAGTTGGACATTTCTTTAGAAAGAGTTGTTAAATTGTGACTTCCCCAAAATGCATACACAGCCCTGAAAATTATGAATCCTAGTGAATCTTAAAAGCAGATAGAAGTAAAATGTTTCTGCAGCCTTCATGTTGCCTTTTTTGTGTGCTTCATGAGACGAGAAAGCGATATTAATAAACAAAGGAGTCAAAGGGCTCTTGGGTGACTCATAGAGACAATTCAATGTGTCTTTCTGTATTACAACTTGAAATATGAGAGAAAGTGAAGGAAAGTTTTACATAATAAGAAAGACAATCTAAGCTTGCTAGAGTATCTGGGGAAATTATAGCATCTGGAAACAGAAGATCTTTAAGTGATACTGCTGAATCCAGGACTATTCTTGTGAATTACTACAACTTTGTTAAGTTCTTATCTTCCTGCATGAAGAACCTTGTTGCAGAAAGCACTAGCAATCTCAAATCAAAGTATTACTTACTTTGTTTTCTGTTAAAGAAATGAGTTTTGATCAGTCTGCTTGGAATTCCATGGTTTCTCTCTTATGTAGTAAACGTAAGTCTTTCTGAAGTCTTGCTCAAGTATCCTAAGTAATACCAAAATATGACCTGTACTTACAAATGTTTCTACTTTTATGATTTTATTTTCCAAATATATCAAATAAGCAATGTTTCTTTTTTGAAGTGATTGTATAAATATTATGATATATACGTATGTAAGTATATGCATACACTACATTCACCTCAGAATATTTCCTCTTCTTTTTCCACATTATTCCTAACATTAGATTAGCACATTACTGTATTTTGGCTTATATTTCTTTTCCTGATTGGTCTATTTCTACTTTTGAAACCTATTTCTAGTCTTATTTTGGATTCCTTCTCATTTGTTCATGTTTTTCTTATTTCACTCTCAACTTCTGCATTTCTTTTTCATTTTTCCTACAATGATAAATACTGATATGGGCAAGGGATTCAGTTCAGCCCTCTTAGGTCACCTTACACACCCTCCAGGGATTTGTCATGCTGTCTCTATCTTCGAAATCCATTTAAAAGTCTTTCATGAGTGGTGATCTTGAGTTAATGTGCAAACTTTCATTTCCAGGAGGATTGTTGCTTATCACTTTATGCATACACTATATGTGTGTAAAAATATAGCTATGTATTATTTTAGTCCGCTTTGCCATTTCGTTAGGCTTTCTATTCTCATGCTTCATTTTTTTTTCTCCATCACTCTCTTCCCCTCACCCCCATCCCTTGTTAGCTAATATCTGTCTAGTTTCTCTTTGAGTTTCTTCCTCACACATAATAACTTATGTTCCTGGAAAACACATCTGTTGCAAATTCCCTTGCTGATTTTTCTGTTTCTGCTACTTATTCTGGTAATGGCAAACCATGACATTACCTATATCAGCCCCTGCTTTCTCTGAGCCATACCTTTAGGATTCCTAATTATGTAGCACAGAGTGATGACCTTTACTTTGGCTGCAAAAATTCTATGTAAATAAGCAGCCTTTCACCCGATCTGCAAATGGCAGGATTAGACCTAAATCCTGTATCAGCCTGCACTTGAATGTTTGGGGACCCCTGACTTGCTCCTATGCTGGGCCCTGGAAACTGAATGAGATATAAGGCAGGATATTTTCTCTAGGTTTCTGGGACAAATGGCTAATTCAAAAGAGCTTATTAAAAACCCCTAACAGAACCCAGTATTTATTCACTCAGAGGTGTTACATCCCACAGAAAAAATGCTTAGTCTATTCACTGGAGACCCTTTCATTCTCTCAAGTGTTGGGTGTGTCTTGGTCTCCCAAATGTCTTCCTCTGTGCCTTAGCCTGTGCTTTGTGGGAAGTACTTTTAAGACTGAATCACCATATTCTCAGAAAATGTTTAGCTGTCTAAATGTTTTTTTTCAATCCAAAGCTCTAAGATTTAGAATGTCATCCATAGGCTTTCTGAGTAGCAATAATCACTATTTCAGCCATCATCACCTTTACTCAATTTCTTATCTTTGGCTACTGTTGTGTTTCCTCATATCCTTTTTCGATAGCCTAAGGCAGGCTCAGATATGAGTCCTACAAATGTTCTTGACTGTATCGGGAAGCGATTTACATGCCTGGATCTTGGCAGCAGTGCCTCTCGGTAAATGTGATGATTTGGCTTGAATATGCTTCTCATAGAAAGAGCAGAGCCTCTCAGAATGCTCTGAATAGAAACAGAGTTACAGAATAATTAGGAAATAGCTATTATGCCTCAAATTGTGTGTGTATCTGGTAAGGAAGAATTACAGAGAGCAGGGAGTGCTCTAATTTATTTGTTGTGCATATTCTTGCATATCCAAAGTGTTTTCAGATATTCCAGGTGATGCTGAATTCTGGATAGCAAGAGATAACTGCTCAGTGTATTTCTCCTACTGCTAAAGCTATTTTTTTCTACCATCTGGAGCTTAACCTTATGAAGCAAATAAAACTTTATTATGTTCTTAAGGCTTTTTTTTTTTTTTTGACTTAAACTTAACCCAATAATGTGTTCTTCCTTGAAGGGGATAAGGATATTCAATGTCATGTTTTTGTGCTGGTGTAGAAATTGTGGAGGAAAAAAATAAATACTTTGAAACTGACTTTTTAAAATTAATTAAAATTCTGCAGAATTTTCAATGTAAGTGTTACTGAGATAAACCAAGAAACAATTTCTGTCAGTGGGAAGAATTCTGCCCTTAAAACCTTAAAAACTCTCAAGTCTGCAGTAAAAGTAACATTTATACTGGGTCTAAATTAATTTTTAGGAATAAGATCACTGCAAATGGATCCTTATACCTAAATCCATTTCTCTGTTTTCAAAAACTGGGCCTCATTTGGTATTCTCATGTATGAGTACCAATTTTTATTTTATTTTCTTCTCTGAGTTTTTAGAAAAAATTATCCCAGTGGGATGCATTTAGTCAGATTGCCATACCTGTAGCATATTTACCTTTACTTCTCTCTTGAATTTTGCAGACTGAAAGCAAATATTTGCTCTTCAGATCCTTAGCAGATATTGTTACCATTTTGAATCCCACAGCCAGGAGAGATGTACGGGGTTAAATGAAGCAGGCACTGAAAGGTCACACCTGATAGCTGACATACCTACAGATTACTGTGTAGCAAAACACTTTTCTTTGAAACATTTTTTAATAAATGCAAGTGAACACTTCAACAATTTGATATATACAGAATATTTAGAGATTGTCGGGGCTAGAATACAATGACTGTGCTATCTGTAAGTGTAATGATTCATAAAGAACTTCAGAGAAAATAGTAATGCACTTTTTGACAATAATAGCAAACAAAAATAGCAATCTCTAGTAACAAGAGTTTAATAAAAATAAAGAGACTGTCAAAATATACACACTTGCTACTCTAAAACTATGGGTTTTACAGAAAGATAGACACAAATTACACATAATAAAAATATTTATTCTATTAACAACACAAAAATTGCTCATTACCTGACTTATAGAGAGTTCAGACTCCCCAAATTAGTTCATGATTTGTCTAATACCATTGCATACTAACTAGCAGATGTCGCTAGCTTCCAATTTATTATTCTTCTCGCATAGGTTCTCTCTAAACAATATAATTAAAAGAACAAAGATTTGGTCTTGCAGATGGGTCAAAATAGCATGAAGAAAAGTGATATTCTTGTACTAATTTTTCTGAATAGCTGAAGTTTGCTTACAGTCATTTCTGTCACATAACAAAAGCTTCTGAGTCCATGCTGCTTAATTCTTAAGATTCTGTTAAATATTTCAGGGCTCTTTGTCATATGCCAGAAATGAAACCAATCTCACACAGCAATGCTGGGAATGATAAATCCATATCTACTAGTGTTTTTATCTTAAGACATTATCTGAAAATTTTGATAGCATGATTTAGTTGCAGAGATTTCTAAATAGCTGTTGATACATCGATAGACAATATAGAAGAATCAATCAGGAATCTAAAAAAACCCCCTGTATTGGTTTGGCACAGCCTGATTTTAGGTAGCAGGGGGGACACAAAGATGGCTTCTGTGAGGAAGGTGCTGGAAGTTTCCACCATGTCCAGCAGAGCCAAACCCTGATGGCTCTGAAGATGGACATACTGCTGTCCAAAACTGGGCCAGTGAGAGAGGTTGTTAATGCCTCTGTGATGACATATTTAAGAAGAAAATCAAAACAAAGTGACAAGATTTTGGAAGTCTAGTCAGAGAAGAGGAGGCGGTGAGAACATGTGAGGGAAAACAACATGGCAACACCAAGGTCAGTGAAGAAGGAGGGGCAGGAGGTGCTCCAGGCCCTGGAGCTGAGGTGCCTCTGCAGGCTGTGGTGCAGACCATGGTGAAGCAGGTTGTCCCCCTGCAGCCTGTGGGGATCCACAGGGGATGCAGAGATCCACCTGCAGCCTGTGGGGAATGTGCCTGTGCCAGAGCGGGTGGATGCCTGCAGGAGGCTGTGATCCAGTGGAAGACCCGGTGGAGAGAGAGGGCCCTTGCTTCCAGGCTGGAGCAGCCTGTCCTTGGAGGACTGCACCCCGTGGAAAGAGAAAGCCATGGGGCAGCAGTTTTGGGAGGGCTGTGTGCTCGTGGGAGGGGCTCACGTTGCAGCAGGTGTGGTGTGGCTGCTGCTCCTGAGAGCGGACCCACGCAGCGGAAGTTCAGGAGAACTGTCTCCCGTGGGAGGGACCCCACGGCCTCACACGGGAAGGACTCCTCTCCTGGAGCAGTGGAAGAAAATCTCGGTGATGGACTGACCAAACCCCCATGCCCTGTCTCCCCGTGCTGTCGGTGGGAAGCAGGGAGGGGTTGGGGAGGGAAGGTGTTCTAAGGGCTGATTTTACTTCTCATTATCCTCCTCTGATTCTGTTAGTAATAAATTCACTTCATAACTTAAGCTGAGCCTGTTTCGCCCTTGAAGTGTTTCTCCTGGTCCTTATCTCACTCATACATTAATTTTAAATTTTTTGTTAATTTTTTTTTCCGTTTTCCTCCTCTGCCCTGTTGTGGCAGGTGAGGGTGAATGAACGGCTCCTGTGGGTACCTGGTGTTGGGCCAGTGTCAAACCACAACAACCCCAAACACAAAACCAAGCAAAAAAAAGGAAAACTGAGGATTTCCTTTTAGAATTTTGCTGAAACTTTAATGACTACTGTCCCTAAGCAAACAAACATTTATCCCACTACAGAAGATTTGTATTAAACATATGAAATAGTGAAAGAGAGGTTGGTCTTGTAAATTTTGTTTAGAATCTCTGATCCTCTAAGACTGCAAAGCAGAAGTGTGCAGCAAGTTGTCTGATACAAATTCAGTGAGAGGTGATTCAACAAAGGGAGTCCAAAATTACCACCAAGCTGGAACAGATCAGTGCAGTCAGCACCCAGTTAGTGTCTATGCAGTCACTGCGCTGGTGTCACCAGGGCTTTTTCAAGACTAAAAAGTGGAGCCAGAAGCTCTTGTAAAGGCAGAAGTATATCTTCCTCTCTGCATCCCTCTCTCCTTTCTTCCAAAACAGAGTGGATAACTTTTGAGTGTGAAAAGTGTCTTTTTACACACAATACAGTAGTGGCTGCAGCAGTTCCTTGGCCAGAGGGAATTTCTAGTCCTTCATTCCTGGCCATCTTTCTAAAGGCCAGACCTGTATTTTACACTGGACAGCACAGGGCACATGTTATGGAGACAGACCTCAACCCAGTGAGAGGAGGCAGGGTTCCCTATCTTTTCCATCCAGCTGGTCTCCATTCCAGGTTATGTGAGATGCAAGTGCAGAGTGCCTGCTCTGGCTGGAGAAAAGCATCAGCCTCCCATGGACAGCCCTGCAGATGGTTACTGGAGCACTGGGCAGTGAAGAGATGGGACTGAACCCTCTCACTCTGGAGGGCAGGGAAGGCTCCAGTCCAACAGCAGTAAATTTGGGACAGAATGAAGGGGATTTGCCATTGTCATCCTTCTTTTACAAGAAAGTGGTCCCCAGCACATCAGCTTGCATGGTGCAGAGATCTGCTGGAGCAAGAGATGGTGGAAAGCCCAGCCGTGCAGGTGTGGGGTGCTGGTGGGCAGTGGAGTGACAAGCCTGCAGTTACTCAAACTGTGGGACATTGGGGTTGGTCCATAACAGCAACTCTCTCTACCTGTTGGATCTAATCAGGAATTAGATTTCTTTATGGCAGTAACTGATTGAGGGGTAGGAACAGGGATAAAGTTCAGGATGATGCTTCTGGCCTTCAGCACTTTTTCCTGCCCCTCACAGGTGTAGATTTTATCTAGTACTTCATCATGGACTGTGTTGGACATGGGACAAAATGGCTCTTCCCTCAGTAGCTTTTACTTCTCTAGGGTAAAAGCTACCTGAGGGCCTAGTTTCTTTCTGCTTTAAAATAATATAATTGGCTACTATGTGAGAGTTATTTATGTATTCCAGTGTATCCTATTCTAGTTACTGATACATCGTACTGCTGCTTTCTTTTACCAACATGTTTATTAAAGCAGGGTACTTCAGAAGTGTGAAACAGTGCTTGAGATCTTTTGGGTTCAACTACTACTGTCAAATCTGTATTTCACAAATGACGTTTTAAAATTTCTGGCGATAGCTGTTTTTCTGATTAAGTAATATAGTGTTTTACTGAGACTTTAAAAAATAAGTTGAGTGGGGTGGATGCACTGAGGCAAGAGGCAAAAAAGTTTTAATCCACCTGGAGGTGGCTTTCCAGGAGGTCTCTCTTGAACCTCTTGCACGTGATTCTGTCCTATGGAGTCTGAGAGATTTCAGGAGAGTCTGTGAAAGAAAAATCTGTGATGAACTGATCAAAAGTTTAAAATTAAACCACCAATCCATTCAAAGAATCCTTCAACTTTAAGAAAAGATAAAGCTCAGGTTATTTGTATGACACATACTTTATATTAGTGTCTCAGTTTGCTCTGTCTCATACTGGACTATATAAGGAATTGAACATGCTTGTTCTTATCCATGTCTTCTACCATGTGGATTTTCCACAAAATCAAGTCTTCTGACTCCAGTTTCTAAATAATGTCTTTTATTATAAATTATTATTCTTCCATAGTTTTTATTATCAAAATAGTAGCACTAGTTACTCTTCAACTGGAATTTTGCCAAGAAAAGCAAATTCATTTACAATTTCATCATTTGGCAATCCACATATGACTTACGATTTACAGGGTGTTTGCTGTTGTGGCTATTTTGCATAATCTGCAGCTCTTTGCCAATAGCAGAAAATATTATGTAATAAAAGTAAACTAAGAAAAACAGAGTTGGTAGTTTAGATATTTAGAACTAGAAAGTAGTCCAGATTGTGACATGAGTCTAAACAGCCTGACTGCTCTGGAGCAATTACAGAATTAAAAGACACAAAACGTCTACTTCACTATCAATAAACAAAGCAAATTAAATAGTCCTTCTGTCCTCAGACAAAGGAATTTAAGCTTACAGCTCTAGCTTTACATCGTGTTGTGCTTCCTTCTAAAGTGTAAAGAGGGGAGTGTGTTTAAGAATATATGAAGGAGGTAGAGCCAGTCCAGTACCACTTAGGCAAACGTGCCTAGCTGGAGTGTAACATGAGCGTAGGGTAACTGCAACGTAATGTAACTAGCAGGGTAAAAAGTGGTTCAGCCCCCGACTCATGAGTTGTGAAGCTGCATCTAAAGTACAGTTTTGGATTCCCAGTGTAAAAAAGATGTTAATGCAGTGGAGCAAATCTAACAGATGGCACTAAAATGAATGGAGTGTATAATGTGCAGCAGAGATGGGTTTGTTCAGTCATAAGAAAGCTAAACAGGGATCCTACTGCTGTTATCAGCCATCTAATGGGTAGCTATAGAGAAGATGAAGCTGGACCCTTCTTGTGCACTCTAAATAGAAATAAGAGGACACAAGGTACAACAACAGAAATCCCAATTAATCAAATATATGTTTTACCATGAGGGTGATCAAATGTAGGAATATGTTTCCCAGAGAGTCATGTATTTCCCAGAGAGGCTATAGCTGCTTTGACAAGATAATATTTGCAAATGTTTCTGAATAGTGCTAAACAGATGTTGCCTGAAATGAGTGGGGAAAAATCATCACAAGTGCTGAACCCTTCCCTGAAGGGATTTGCACCTTTCAGATGTAGGGTTTTTTTCTGTATATACTCATAGAATCATAGAATATCCTGAGTTGGAAAGGACCAACAAGAATCACCAAGTCCAACTCCTGGCCCTGCACAGGACAGCCTTAAGAATCAGATCATATGCTTGAGAGCATTGTCCAGATGATGCTTGTACTTTGGCAGGTTTGGTGCTGTGACTGCTTCCCTGGGGAGACTGTTCCACTGTCCCACCAACCTTTGTGTGAGAAACCTTATCCTAATATTCAGCCTAAAGCTTTCCTGATGCAGATTCATGCCATTCCTTTGTAGATACAAAAATGCTGCTAGCAAGGATTTTCTTGCTATTTTCTAAGTCCGTGAGAGACCTTTCTCTCTCACAGAAGAGATAGCAGAGTTATGTAAACAATGAAACATGTGCAACCTTGAAAAGTCTTGTTTATGGTACAGTAGAAAATATTTTGACAATGGATGTTTTAGGATTTTAGCCAATCACCCTCAAGGGGTGGCTGATCCTTGTCCAATTAGACTATGAAGAAAAAATTCTATAAAAGAGTTTGTAAAAGAATTAAATAAATAAATCTTGCTGCACAATTCCTGCCTGCTGGATCTTCTCTCCACCTCCTCCCTATGGCTGTGGGACATGGTGATATACCCTAGGGCCTAGGCCTACAGTAATATTCCTTTGGGTCCTGTCACTGGTCACCAGGGAGAAGAGATCAATGCCTGCCCCTCTGCTTCCCCTTGTGAGGAGGCTGTAGACTGCAATGAGGTGTCCCGTCCTTCTCCATATTGAACAAATCCAGCAACCTTCTTATGCTGTGACACCCAAAACTGCACACAGTCATGTGAGGCTGCTCCAGTGGAGAGCAGAGCGGGAAAATCCCCTCTCTTGCCCAGCTGGCGATGCTGTGCCTGATGCCCCCCAGGACACGCTTGGCCCTCCTGGCTCCCAGGGCACTGCTGACTCATGTTCAACTTTCCATTGACCAGAACCTCCAAGGTCTCTTACTGCAGAGCAGTTTTCCAGCTTCCCACTCCCCAGTCTGTATGTTCAGCATGGCTACCTTATTCCAGGTGTAGAATCAAGCATTTACCCTTATTAAACTTCATATGATTGGTAATTGCCCAACCCTCTGATTTGTCAGGATCTTTCTGAAGGACCTCTCTGCTTTTGAGGGAGCCAACAGCTCCTCCCAAATATCTGTCAGAGGTAAACTTACTTAGTATACTTTTTGGTCAATCGTACAAGTAATTTATGAAGACATTGAAGAATACTGGCCCTAAATTGGAGGCTGGTGAAACCCCACTAGTGATCAGTCACCAGCCTAATGCAACCTAACCCCCATTCACTATAGCCCTTTGTGCCTGACCCGTGAGCTGGTTGCTCACCCACTGCATGCTGTATTTATCCAGCTGTGTGCTAGACATTTTGTCCAGAAGAATAATGTAAGATACAGTATCAAAAGCTTTACTGAAATCTAAACAGGTTGCTGGCTTCCTTCGATCAACTTGTTGGGAAAGGAAATTAGGTTGATTATGCTGGACTTTGCTCTTGTGAAGTTGTGCTGGCTGTGACCAGTGACTGCATTGTTCTTCAGGTATTTTTCAATAAATCCTAGAATAATCTGCTCCTGTAATCTGTAATTTTACCAGGCCTTGAAGTGAGACTGACAGGCTTGTAGTTTCCAGGAACATTCTTCTTGATCTTCTTGTAAATTGGGACAATGTGTGGCAGCTTCCAGTTGATGGGGACCTCTTTGGATTCCCAAGACCATTCAAAAATCTTGGAGGTCTCATGATGATGGCAGCCAGCTACTCAAACATTTATGTAGTCATATAATCTCAGTGAGACAACCAGCAATTCTGATGATGCAAGTGATTTCCCTGGCATATGAGTCATGCTAGTTTTAGCAGTGCAGATTTTTTTTCCAGGAAAATCAGGGCTACCTTAGAAGTTAAGGCTGTAAATGATTGCACTGATTATTGATTAAATGGGGAACTGCGTAATTGCTTCACCTCAGAACATGATTAATTTGATGTTAGTGGTTGAATACTGCTACAGGAGCATAAAAAAGATGGATTTAATATATGAGTTATCTCTTCTGGGTTGATTAATGCTGGTAATTTTTTTGTGGCACTGAAGCTATACACACACGTAATTGTAAATAAAATAACTTATTTTAATCCATCATACATACATATATTTATAAGGAAGTCTTTAAAATTAAAATATAAAAATGAATCATACAAGAGGTGGAAGAGGAGATATATGGACTCGGAGGAACATGCAGACCTGGTCCAAGCATGCGTGGGGACAGCGTTAGGAAAGCCAAAGGCATATGGAGTTGAATCTGGCAAGGGACAGGAAGGGCAGCAAGAATGGGTACAGGTTTATCAGCAGCTGAACAAATATCAGGGAATGTGGGCCTGCTGCTGAATGTATCTGAGGGCATGGTGACAAAGGATATGGACAGGGTTGAGGCACTCAACATCTTCTTTGCTTTTGGGAGTCCCGCATCCCTGAGATTGGTGGGGAAGTCTGGAGTAAGACAGACTTCCTCAGTGGAACGGGACCAGGTTAGAGAATATCTAAACACATTGAGCGTATTTAAGTCTGAGTGACTCACTAGTGCAGAGGGAGCTGGTCAACATCACTGAGAGGCTGTGCTTGTTTAGGTGTAAGAGGTTGCAGTAACTGCGAGAGGTTTTTGAGGGTGGGAAGACAGCAGATGTCATCCTTCTATGACGAGACGACTGGATTGGTGGATGGAGTGTAGTATCGTTTTTTGACCTTAGCAAGGCTTTCCAATATATTACATTCTCATAGACAAGCCAAAGAACTATGAACTAGATATACAGACATTTAGGTAGATTGAAAAGTGGCTAAACTTCAGGGTTTAAGGGGTTGTGATCAGTGGCAGGAAGTTGAAGACTAGCCACTTGTGGTACCCAAGGATGATACGGGGCCCTATACTGTTTAATATCTTAGTTAATTTTTTTGGATGGTGGGTCAGAGTGTACCCTCCACAAGTTTGGAAGTGATACAAAACTGGGAGGGGTGGTTGACAGACCAGATGGATGTACAGTCATTCGGATAGATTGCAGTAGGTTGCAACAGGTTGGAAAAATGGGCCAATAGGAATGTCCTGATGTTCAACTGTCTTGGGGTGACTTTATGATGTGTATCCCATATCGCTGCCTATGCCCAGAAGTTAACTTTTGTGCCTTTCTATGCCTCTAAACTGAGCCTGAGAGCAGGAAGGAAAAAACTGAGCAAAACTTTTTCAAAGCAGTTTGCAGCTTGTTCAAGGTCACACACAGATAGCAATTTGTTTCCCAGCTGCGGCAGGGGAGGGAGGAAGCTCCTGGCTTGCTGCGCCCAGGACAGTTTTTTATTGGCCAGTGGTTCAGCTGCTTTTTCTCCAGAGACAGACTGAGAGTTGAATTTTTCCTTCCCTGGAATTTCGGATTTTCTCCCTTTTCTACTGGACTGCTTGATTGCTGTAACATCAGAGCACATCGGGAGGACTTTCCACTGGGCACAGAGGGCCTGGCCCAGGGCCAAGCCCCAGCTCCAAGAAGACCAAAGGGAGGACTCTAACATTTTCCCAGGTTTTTTCTCCACAGCGAAACATTTTATTATTTAGCCTTATTATCCTTTTCCCGTGTGTTTGTTAAATAAATAGCTTTTATCTCTTTCCCTTTCCTTTGAGGAAAATTTATTTTCCCCAAACCTGGTGGGGGAGGGGTGGTTACCTGCCTTCTCTCAGAGGATATATTTCTAAATTTGGCCAAACCGGAACATCAACAAAAGGAGACACCAAGTCCTGCACCAGGGGAGGAATAACCCCAGGCAGCCATGTTGGGGACCAATTGGATGGAAAGCACCTTTGCAGAAAAGGACCTGGGAATCCTGGTCAATAAACAACGTGAATTAGCAATGTGTTCCTGGACTGTAATAGGAGGCCATTGTAATAAGAAGAGCATTGCCAGCAGGTTGAGGGAGATTATCCTTCCTTTCTGTAGTAATGACCAAAGAGAAGAAAAGAGTGCCATGAAAAACGAATATTGCCTAAAGGCCTGGTTGCACGCTTAAGAGGCAACTTTTACAGTGCAGACTTTTATAAATTTTACATGAAATGCTAATAATAGATCTTGTTTTGTTTCAGGAGGATCTGGGTTTAGGTAATTTAGAGATTTTAGGCCTCTGGCTACTTAAGTCCAGACCCTGGAGTGAAGGTGCTGTGCTCAGACTCCTAAGATAATGCTTTAGGCTGTACAGTAAAGTGATCCTAAAAGTCAGCACTCTGAGTGAGAGGCCCACTAGATTTGGATAAAGGGGAAATACAGAAGAACAGGATGTCACTGACATTTCATCACTTTACCTTAGGTCCCTTCTTGCAGCCCTGAATTAAGTCTGTGGAAAAACTGCAGTATGGCATCCATTGAGTTCAGCTTTCAGGAGTTAATTAGAAGCTCCTGCTGTCTGGAAATGCTCACAGTACTTGCTTTTTATACAATAGCCCTAGGGCTAGAGCACCTTCCTCAGATTTGAGAAATTTTGTTTTAGCCAGCTCAGCTTATCTTATGTCATAAAAGTATTGGATAAATTGAAATACAAATATGAACAAGTTTTAAAGGCAAATTAAAAAAATCAGATTCTGTAAATTTTTGTCCTTGTTTTTATCATTCTTGAAGTGATTTGGAGGTCTCCTATGGAATGAACAATAAGTCACACATTACTCCTCATTCTTGTTCTTATCTTAAATGTGAATCACCTTTCAAAAAAAGTCTCATTTCATGATGGACTGGCAACTATTATGTCTCTAATTATTATACCTATTAATATGGGACAACTCAGTTGACACTGTATGCGTGCTCATGTATCCTTACAGGCCTTAGGCATCTTGTAACACATATGAAATACATGATTAAACTCTGCTCTTTTAGTTATAAGTTAGCAATTACATAACTCTGTTGCATGATAATAATGATAATGATAATAATAATAGTAATAATAATAATGCCCCTATCAAATAAAGGGACTGAACTATCATGGATAAAACACATGGATTAATAATTTTTTTCTGCATTTACTTTGACTATAATAAATCTCTTTACAGTCAACAAGTCTGAATTGATTTTTTTTTTTTTTTGTGCTATAAAGGATATGGATAATTATGTATGAATTTTCTCAGGTCTCAACTGGAATTAAACGACTGGCCAAAAAGCTAGCTGGAAGTAAGATGACTGTATTTATTCTTGTTTACTGTGTGTTCTGTGCTTACTTTAATATTTGATAGAAATATTTAGAAAATGCCTCTCCTGTTTATACCTGGTTCTTAAGAATGGCAGAAATAATTCTTAATCAGGTGCTTTGCTTGCCATGTGACTCTGTTGATTCTTACCTGATTCTTGTTGCCTATCAGCTTCAGGAATGCTGTAAGTTTCCCCACTGTATTTCAGTCTTCAAGGGAATAACTAAAGCGTAAACTTCACGAATCACATATATTTAGCCTGATTTTGTACAAACGTGTTCAGAATATTGTATTTGCACAGAGTATTTACAAGCTTCAGCAACAGTTACAGCAAATAGCCCAGTGTGGCAGTGCAAGTGGCTCCAGCCACTCTGTCTCCTGAGGAGAACTCAGGCAACCAGCTGTGGCGGTCAGCAACCCACATTTAGCACGTAACTTGCAGTCATGGTGAGAACCCATGATTCATTCCCTTGTTCTTCCTTTTGCACGTTTTCTCCCCATTGGTTAATGTTTGCCCCTCCCTGTTTCATGTATAACATTATGTATATTCATTTCCCTGCTTTAATATGTATCAGTTCTAGAAAGTTCTTTGTTCCTCGACGCCCCATTGGATCCTTCCTGAAGTCCCTCCTATGTGTTGTTCCCATTGGTTCCCTTGCTGTCAACCCCGCCTGCTTGCCCCTATCCCATTGGCTGTCATTCCTCTCCCCGCCTATTCCATACCCCCTACAAGACCCCTGGACCCTCCCACCAATTGGTCTCTTCGTCTCTGCCATTTCATGGCGATGAACCTGTGTGGAACACATATGGAGAGCCCCCTCTCTTTCTTCTTTGCATTCGCCTGCGTGCCTGCTTAACAGTGACAGGAAGATACAGCCCCTTTTGGGTGAGGAGCTCTACCCCTTTTTCATTGTGTGTTGAGCACTGAGTGCTGCCTTCCAGAGGGGTTTTAGCGTTGACCTCCGGGCTTCTTTGTGTTAGCACGCAAGGGGAAAACCCCTCTTCTGCCAGCTTCCAGTAGCTACAAAACACCTCCAGCCTAGTGCTTTGGGAATTAGTCAAGTTCAGGAATTTCTTTAGCTGAAGATCACACAATTCACAGTAATGATTTCTTATACAAACTTCTGAAAACTTTTCTTTTGGTTCTTCTTTTATCTGTGGATGCTGATACTGGGAGTCCCCAGGCGACTTTGCGCAGTCTACCAGTATTGGCTACAATAAGCCGACATGCAGTAACACCTCAGAAGTATGTAAGGAAGTACACCTTAGAGTATGTAATACAACACAGAATTGTCATTCTGCTGCTGAGGTTATTTTTGTATACAGTCTAAAATAACTTAAAGTTCTAGATACCTTTAATAAGCTTTCAGTGTATAAAAGTACAAAGAGATAGCTTCTATATCTTTAGTCCATGCGTTCAGGTCATTACAGCAGAATAACTCCTAGTAGCTTAAATTGTCTTGCTGTTATCCCAGAATATTATTTATGAGAATGAAGCAAAATGGTGAGATTGCCTAATAAAAGGAAAATAGCACATGCTATCATGTTCTCAGCTGGAAACTGTTTCAGGAACTGAAAGTTACCTGTGCAAAGTTAGGCACAATATTATTTTGGAATCTAAGATTCAGGTCTTTTTGGGCAGCATCAGTCTAGAAACGGTAAAGTTACAGGAGCATAACTGCACTTCTAGCATTTTTTTTCCACTGTATTTTTTTTTTCAGATGTCTCTCTGTCATGAATATTTTTATTTTAGAAATGTAAATCATGCAAATGGTAACTTCAAAGGTCAGCTTTAATCCATAGTGAGTAGGACTTTCTAGAATGTATTTAAAGATTCCTGATAAAAATATTTGTCTTTTGTGATTTGTGACAATGTGATCCTACTATAAACAAACCATTAAACGAAATGGGTTTCAAAATCTAAAGATAAAGCATTATTTGAAGTGTGACACAGTTCCCAAATTGCAGCTGGGGCTTTGCCATCGTCATTAGAAAAAAAAATGCTATAGGATTCAGAACATGCAATTTAGAGTCAAATATTGTTGTTTGTCGTTATGGAACATGGATATTGAAACAGAGATTACTCAAGAGATTATAGTGATTGAAGTGTATGCCTTTTCATACCCTGCAAGTGCTGGAGCAATCTATTGAATATGACACCAGTTTATGTCCAATGCAAAGTTGGTCTCACATATTTACATTTTTTAGTGGTCATGTAAATGCATGGTGATTTTGAATACTCATCGTTGTGGATTTTTTTGGGTCTTAGCTAAAACAATGAGATCTTCCAACCGAACTAATCCAGTCAGTTACATTTGTTACAAATAGTAAAAATGTGGGAGTGAAAAAAACCCCCACCAATATGCAAAATTCCTCAGACTGTGCGTTAACCACAATTTACTATTTAGGGACACAGCAGAATAATGTTTTTTTTTTTCAACCATTGTGTGTCGGTGAAGTCTTCTGCAGCAGGAAGAACTGCTGCATGCACTTCCTGAGCCATTAAAGCCCTGTTGTGATGACATCAAATAGAGCAGAACAGAGCACAGCCAATGTACCAGGCAAAGGAGATGTCTGTGCTCCAGGGTGGTGCAGAAGATGAGGATTTTGTCTTTACCAAAAAGCTCAGGGTAGTTAGGGTGCTAGTCTAAAGGGCTGGAAGAGAGGCTTTGGATATTTAAAACCTGAGCTTGAATTTTTGTGATAATCAGGGTAACTGCTGTGTTTTGTGCTGAACACGCTCTGCCCAGCATGACTAAATACTCTCCTTGTCCAGCTGAACCTCTCAAAAGATGCAGGCTGGGCAGCTGCTGACTATGAATGGTATCTTTTAGTCCTCAGTCTGAGGTGGAAACTGCATTATCAGCTTTCCTGTCTGACAGCAGTTGTGCTCTTGCTCTGGAGTATCATTCAGCTGCCAAAAATCGTGGTAACAAGCTTGGCAGCAGTTTGAGGACTTGCTTTTTGGTTTAAGGTCAGGAATCTTTTCTAGGTCTTGGTGTAGGTGTCATCTTATTTGTGTGCTTCCAATACTGCAGTCAAGGACAGTTAGAATAACTGTGATGTAAGGCAATTCAAAACTACAGTGTTGGTGAAATTAATTTTTTTTTTAAAGTACCACTCTGCTGTAGTTATTGCACTGGGGGAAGCACTGAAGAAGTTTACTCTGTTACCTACCAAGCAGAAGTTCTGAAGTCAGAATAAAGTCCTCTGTCTTTGTTTTCTTGACTTCAGAATTGTAATATTACACCTTGGAAAGTTAAATATTTCCTGCTCTGGTGGGTTGAACCCAGCCAGCAGCTAAGTTCCCACCAAGTCACCTGCTTTCTGTTCCCTCTCCACACCGCCCTCCCCCTTCCCTTGTGGAAGGGCACAAGCAAGAAATACACATGAATCAAGATGAAGGCAGTTTAATACAAGAAGGAAACCACCCAACGACTAACTCATGCAGACGTGATCCCTCTCCACCTCCCACCAGCAGACCAGTTTATCACCAGTTACATGAGGAAATAAAAGCCCTTCAGGCGATACTGTCACTGTGCTCCTGGGTCCTGACAGAGCTGAGCACCAAACTCCTTGGTGCTTACAAGATGGTGGAGATTCTGGACTTTGCCACCAGCAAAACAGTAAGAACTGTCAGGAATTTCATATTGAAACATAAAATGCCTGTGGGGATAGAATGTTTCAGGGTTAGGAAGTAACTGAGATAGTGTAGAACTGAGTTCTGGTTTCAAGAGAGAATTTGGCTCTGAAATGTTTCTCCAGATCTGTCCCTGAGTCCCTAGCCCCATTATGTACTACGTCTATCTATGAAAAATGCAACTATTTAATGAATAGCTGTTGAGAATCCTAAATTATTCACTGAAGAATTTCAGAGCCTTATTAATTCTCGGGTTAAAATCCATTCCTGATCAGTCATGTTATTAACTGTCTATTGTGGAGTACTGATATGGTGCAAAAGATTACCTTTTAAATTACTGCTTTTTAACCTATGAATATAGTTAACATCTGAGGACTTCTTCACTTTCGGTGAGAATGACAAAGCCTGTCCATGAAATGATTGGTATTTTGAGCCAAACTCTGCAGAATTAATGCTTTCAGTTTAATGAGTGTTTTAGTTATTGTAGTGTGATTCAAGCTGAAACAGCATGCTATTTTACTCCTGGAAGCTTTTCTCTTTCCCCTTTTCCTATGAAAATGCTGATGACCAGAGCTTGCATTTTTGGCCATTTCCCACCCAAGCTCTGATATTGCAGCAAAATGTTCCATGTTTCTAATGAAGTCAGCAGAGTAGCAGTTAGACTCCTCTGAACTACAAAAAAAAGTTTTAAGCCTATGTAAGTAGTCATCTGCTTCTTAATGACACTCAGCTCTCTTCAAGCTCAAATCCAATATAATATATTTGCTTATTTTATCTCAATTAAAAAATAAAAAAGGTATAGAAACTAAAGCTGTTCATTCTTCATAAGGATATTAAGCTTGATTCTTATTTAAGAATGCTGTAAGCATATGTGAGTAAAGGTTGTGCTATATACAAAAGAGTTCTGAATTTTAGATTTTGGCACTTTAATGATAAGGATGAGTGAATAAAAGTGTTTTTCTGGTTTGTGTTTTTTTTTTTTTTAAATTGAAATCTTGATTTCAATCTGAGCTTGTCCACAGGTCATTCCTACCTGCCCATTCATGAACTGAAAACTGACAGTCTGACCAGGTGAATGTGAACATTACTGTTTCAAGAATAAACCAGTTCACAATTCTACATCTTCTTAGCTAAATTTCAACATATAAAATCAAAAATAAATTGAACTTATTAGCTGCCCATGAGTCTCTAGTTTGGAAACTCTGGTGGCTGGTGTGTGATGCAGAATATCAGTAGACCCAGTGGAAAGGACAATCAGAAACCTCTGAGACCTTGCCTTGGAGAATGCAACAGAAAATTGACCCACAATGGCAGAAAAGAAGTATATCTAGTTCAATGAAAACATTTTTTCTGATGAAGCTTTTGTTTAATTTTTTTAAAACTTAAATCTAACGTGTATATACTTAATAATGACCTTAGAGAATTGTACAACAGTTCTTGAAACACAACATCTACCCACCCTGTCCCCAAATAAAAGAAGAAAACATAGATAAATGCTAAAAGGTATTTGGGATGTTTGTATTTCCTGCACGATTACATAGTAAAAAATTCATTTCAATGAGCTTCACTAAAATACATAGGAGACAAGGTGTATCTATGTTTGCCTATATTGTGTATTGACCCCAGCCAGCAAGTAGGTGCCCATAGTACCATTTGCTCCTCCCTACCCTACCTTTCCAAGGAGATGTTGGACAGGACAGGAATGGCAAAAGGGAGAAAACCTGTGGGTTGGGATAAAGACAGTTTAAGCAAGTGAAGGTAAGGGTGGAAAAACCTTAAACCTCAAGTAATGCAAAGGCAGCCACTCCCTGCCTCCCATAAATGAAGCAATGCCCTGCCTGCCTTGGGGCAATGACCAACTTGGAATTGCTCCTTCTTTCTTCCTCTACCCAAATTTTTATTATTGAGCATGATGTTTCATGGTATAGAATATCCTTTTGGTCAAATCAGATTAGCTGTCCTGTCTGTGTCCCCTTCCAACTTCATGCCTATCTCAGCCTACTTGCTTATGAAAATTTTCACACATGTAAATCTGATACTCTGGAGATGTTATTACATTTATTTTTCTCTCTTTCTTAAGCTAAATGCAATTTATTTAAAATATACTGGATTTTTGTCTCAAATATGAGAGCAGAGATGTGGTAATATGCTCTGAAAGGGTAGATTGAACTCTGCTTGCACTAGGGTATCTCTGCAATTTAATATTTTATCTTGGTCAGTTGTATGTCTTTTTTCTGCTCCCAGAAAACATGTTTTGACCTTTTATATCTATCAACAATTTTGTTTATAGCTTTTTGAGTGATGGGTTCTGAATGATTTTTTTTTGTTTTGTGTCTCTTTCTTGAAGCCTCAACAAAAATATCCAATCTAAGATTTTTATTCTCTTCTATTTAAAGAAAAATGTTCTTGTTATTTTTTAAAATGCATATTGTAAGTCTATTTATGCATATTGCTACATTATGCATACACAACTTTAATGATAATTCTATTTTATCAACATTGATATCTAATTTCCATTTACCATATAAATACTCAGATAGCAAAGCACCATACTAGATCTCAGTACCCTGAGTCCATGGACTGAGCAAACTCAGAGGTGGTCATGGGTGTTCATGGTGCAGATCTTCAACAATTCTAAGTACAGAAGGGAAGAGAAATTAATCCAAATACTCAATGTATTATATCCATTATAAGATAACTTCCATTGGTTAGGACACTGGAGATATAGTTACTATCCCTAAAATTCCTTACTAGCTCTTACACTGGATTTTTAAACTGTGGATGCTGCTTATCTGTGTGTGTTTTGATGGCCAGTAGAAGATGACCTGGTTTCTTGGGATGATCTGGCTGTACTCTGGTAGTGACTCCAGTTGTGTGCAGTGTGTGTTGAGAAGGGCACTGGGAGGTGAATTCTCTTCAGTAGTGTGATGTTTTGTGACTAACTATTCCCAGCATATTATGCCAGCCTGGTTTAGCTTTTAGGGTACAGTGCTTCATATGCTGTCTTGTTATAAACAAGACACTGGCCTTTATTAGGGAACTACGGAATAAAAATCTAAATCTGCATTAGCTATTCTATTTATGGGCTGAAAATAAGAAGCATTTTGATGGTTTTGAGGTATGATGGAGACCTGTGAGTATGCAAAGGGCACAGCTAAATTCATTTTATATAGAAGACAAAGCTATCGACTGGATGCTGCTCTGTTACTTTGCTATGGAGCCGCATCAGGTCTGAACTGCCTCTCCTTCTGCTCTGGAGTATTATTAACAGCCAGGGCTCTCTGCAGTAGATGATGAAATTTCTTTCCTTTTTCTTGGGGAAAGAACTCTGAACACACTAACAGAAAGAACCAAACAGCTGAAATAACAATCACCAAATGCTGATCCTAATGAAAAATGAAGTTGCAGTTTAAGCCCTCTCACTGCTTGCGTATTTGACTTTCTGCAGGGTACAAAATACCATTGACTGCTGAATTCACAACACTTTGCAGAGGAGTTAGTCTCTTAAATGGTTTGATTGCTTGCTGAAGGCCTCAGTTGGTGCTGATACGTTGTTGTTGTTTTCTGAAGATGGAACAGTTCTCTTGGCACTATCAGGGCTCTCAGTAATTCTTATACCTGAACCAGCACTGCTGCTGTCTCTCTTCCTCTGAGCCACCATTGTCAGGTTCTGCACTTTTTCCTGGGACTCTGAGGAATTACATGCTTTAGGTAAGAGTTATCCAGGCAGGTTTAGTAAACCTTGTTACTAGCTGAAAGCAAAACAGCTTTGTCATCCTGATTTGCTCCTGATTACAGCTACTAACTGGGGCAATCTTCGCCTCGCGGTACCAGAAAGTGCAGGACCCTGAAGAACAAATCTGTGCAAGATCCTATAAGGAATTTAAAATTCTCAGTTCAGTTTGAATGTGAATTTTATACACTTGCAAATTTTAGTATGACAATTATTTCATTTTCTGCCATTACATTATTTTTTCTTTTAATTTTGTTTTATTTTGTAGCTTATCCACTAATACTTGAACTGTATTGTCAGTTACATCTTAGTCTGTTCTTTATGCGTTTAGCTATTTGACTTTCCACTTTTTATATTAGAGACTATATATAGGACATGCAATTTCAGTGGTTTCTTTCTGGCTAGAAAGAATTGTAGATTGGCATCTTATTACTAGTAATGGAATGTTATTACCATTCAGGCAATTTGGTGACATGAAATTCACAAATAGCTTTGGGAGATGCTCTGTAGGCATGCTGGTAGTCCACTAAATGTACCTTGTTCTGGTAAAATGATTGTTTAAATAATTTTGAAAGAATGTTTTAGCAGTAATGGAACAAAATAAATGATACTGTACAACAAAGCAGCAGAGATCACCAGCCTAAACCGGTACAGAATCAAACCAATGAACTATACCCACTCTGCATGGCACATGAAATTGTCTTGCATAGACAAATCTCTCCTATACTTGTTACTTACCTTTACTGGCTGACTAGATGCTAGGGAGATGGCTATTACATGTGACCAGATTTTTCTGCCTAGAAACTGTAAGATTGTGATTGAGAGATGTCAGCCAGTAAAATCCGCATTGGTCTGTCAAGTTCAACTGACCAATCACTGTGGGCTTCTTTCTGATTAGCCTCAGTGCTGTGCTTTAGCAATTATCTGTTTCAGTCATCTACAGGGATTCTTCCCTACCTTTCATTAATTCGGAGGGCCATCCATGACTTTTGATGATGTGTAATCCCCAGGACACTTCTCTGTGTATTTTATGTATTTTATGATAGAGGGAAAATGCTGAGATCTAAGCATAGATCTGTGGAAGGGAACGGGCATGGTCATTGGCTCCACCCTCCATTCTCTCTCTCACTTGGGAAATGTGCAGTTGCATTCCTATTCTGCAACACACATCTCCTGAGGCTGGGTGTGATCCTGCTGCAGCACACTGGAGTGTGCCTTTTGATCGCCCTTCCACACACTGGCAGTGATAAAGATCACTCTACTTCCTTTCTGCTACCATTTTCCTCTTGAGATTGGTAACCCTGCTTCACTATTCCAGTAATGTGCATTACTATGTAGTTTTTTCATACTTCCTTCTACACCAAATAATTTGTAACTTTTACGGTCTGTTTTGCTAGTGAAGGAAGAAAGGGGGGCCATGAAACAGGGCAGGAGTATTGATCCACTTAGCAGTAAAAATATACAAGATTGAGCATCAGGTACAGCTCTACTCCCTCTATGCCCTCGGACAAAAAAAAAGGAAAAAGCAGCTAACATATTGTCTTTATTGTAATGATCTCTAAGTGCAGTGTAAAAATGAGGTGAGGATTTAATCTGCATTGTGAATAAATCCTTTGAATTTGTATCTTAGCCTGAATTGTAATGACTCCATTCTGCAGTATTCCACTGCTTCTATGTAACATTTCATTAGGTTTTTTTAAAGAAACTGAGAGACCAAGACCATATTAGATTTCAGAAATTGAATTTGGATGAACCAGATTTTGGAAAGCTGTGTATTTAATACAATTTTCAGACTGCCTGTTTGACTGTGAGCCAATGACATTGTGCTCTGTGGACAGTAAACAGAAAGCTGAACAGGACTCTGTAGCCAAATCATTTGATTCACCTTCATAGTCTAAGAAAAGACATATGCAAATGGTTAAGATCAAGCAACTAAGCAGACAAGCTTTTGAAAATAAGAGGAGAAAATTTATCAAACTTTTTTGGTTTAATTACAAAGATGAGTCAAGTAAGATTCATTATAATGTCTTTGAAAAAGCTACTAAATCTTAGAATCATGGAATGGTTTGGGTTGGAAGGGACCTTAAAGCTCATCTTGTTTCAACCCCGCTGCCATGGGCAGGGACATCTCCCACTAGACCGGGTTGCCCAGAGACCCATCCAACCTGGACTGAAACAGTTCTGGGATTCGGGTATCAACAACTTCGCTGGGCAACCTGTTCCAGTGTAAAATGATGCACTACTTTCCTGCTAGGCCTAAGTTTTAGGATTTCCTCTTTAGTCTGCTTTAAAAATAATGTAAGATGTCATAGAAAAGAGTATGGAGAGTTAGGAGGAGAAATAGTTCTACAGAATTATATGGTACATAACACATTCAGATAGCTAGGTCCATGGCACATAGGTGTTACTTCAGTTCAGAGAAGGAAAACCAAAATGGAAGAGTTCTTTACTGTCAGTTCATGAATAGACTTTCTTAGGAATTTTGAATGCAAACTCCGTGAGTGTGTAGCTAGAGATGGTTTACTGCTGTGCACTCATTTATCTCATCTTCCTTGCACTCTTTTGTCCTTGCCTAATTTTCTCTTTTTTCCTTTCCGAGTTCACTAGTGCTCTCTCTGTAACCCTTACTCTTTAATGCCTACAACTCATAATCCTTTACCATCTCACCCTTTACAGACAGACTCCTCTTGTGTGCAGCCTGAAGGGGGGGGGGGCTGTGTGCGCATCACGAAAGGAGCTACGGAAGGTCTATCCTTTTCCTGATATCCAGTGGTGGAGTTCAGCACTTGACATCAGTAGAGAGAGACCACTGGCGAGGGCCTCCACTGAGCCAAGGCAGGCTATTGACAAGGGCATCTTAGGTCCCCACAAGCCGGGGCTGGAAAACTCCTAAGATGGAATGGTCACATACTAGCATCTGCAGAGAAGCTGGAACATACACTGCAGGAATAAAATTGGAGGTCTCTTAATTTTAAAAAAATGTGTTCTGTGCACATATGAGTGTAAATCTTCTTATAGATTGCGTGTAAGTTTCTGGTGTCTTAAAAGGAGGGATATAAGCACAAATATTTCTCCATTCTCTACTTGAAAAATGTCTGACATTTTTCCCTTTTAGAAGTCTGAAATCTTCATAGTAAAGAAGACAGAAGCTTAGTTCATAAGAGCCTAGTTTTAACAGTTTCTGAATGTAAGAGGGCTTGTAATGTTACATTGTTTTTCAACTCTTTTTTATGATAGTCAACAGGATGGGAGAAAGAGGCCTAATAAAGCTATGGATAGAGACTCAAGAAGAAGAGCTCAAAGTGCAATGTTTCCCTCTGGAAAGTAAAAAGTTGCCAGAGGCATAGGAAACTGCAAACCCAATCTTAGAGTAGAAGCAGTCAGGCACTGTGGTGCAAGCACTCTACCTGATGGACAACATACAAACTGAATATTTTTTCTGCTACTCTACACTGTTATTGTGTCTTGCTGTCTCCTTTATCTGGCATATTATCTGCTGAATATCTCTGAAGATTTTTAATGCTTGCTTTCATTTATCTTTCTTGTTGTTTTTCTCCTCTCTGCACTTCCTGCCCTCCCCCCTTGCCTCTCACCCTCTTCCAGGATGTATCAAATTTGACACTGTACCAGTTAGTCTGCTCAAAGGAGAACGACTATTTCTGAAAACTCATTTGCTGCGAGGGGTGGAGTCTGCCAAAGTCCCTATTCAGTTTAAGGGACAAATAGTTGGCTTTCTGCCTGTCCTAAATGCATATTCAAGCAATTGTCCTAAACAAAGCCAGGATAATGAGAAATTTCATAATGAGCTGAAAGCTGCATATTTCCTCTTTTTATTATGCCCTAAATAGTCTAATGATCCCAAGTTATAATTTAGTTAGCAATATGAAGTTTAAGTGAGATGATTATGAGGATAGTGTTTGATGTAAGAGACTTTTTACAACCCTTTAAAAATAAAAGAGGGAAATCATTCTCTTTCTCCTTAAGCATGCTGTTTGCCTCAGTACGTGAATGAATTAGTGACAAATAAATAATCATCAAGTTTTCCTTGAATGGAATTCTCTAAATGTCTCCAGGCGTCATCATGAATTGCACTGTCACAACCCTAAGTTACCCGCTCTGAATAATAGAAGCAGGCAAACAAAATGCTATCACTGCATATAAGACAAAAAACCCCCAAAAAATCCCTTACTGATAATGATTACAAGTGACAGTTACTTTCATGCAATCCATGAGGTGAGGTTTGAACATGCAGTAGTGCCACATCTCATTATACATTACATGATACATGATACATTATATCATTGTGGCAAGGGAGAGGAAAACAAACAAAAAATAACATTCATATAACATTGAGGAACACTCAGTTAAATAGAAACATTTAACTTCAGGAATCTGTTGTGTCAGAAAACACAATTATTAAATGTCTGATGTAAATCAGATGGATATGAAAATCTCACTTGAGTTAAAAAATAGCACACACTTTTATCTTCCATAGCTTAAGAACCATCAGAAGAAATATTAGGTTAAGAAAGTCTAAACTATATAGTGCTTCAAATAACCAAAGAGAAAAAATCACTTCCCCAGAAAAATGAATGAATTAAGTCTGTTCTGCAGTCTGAAACCCAGAATCTGACAGGCAAAGTCAAAATTCAAATGTCTTTCAATGAAAATTTTTAGAAAATACTTTTTTTGTCTTTTGATAACAGTGAAGTCTCCAGTAAAGATTAAGCATGCTCAAAGCTAGTTCTGAAATCAGTTTTCTTCCCGTGTATTCTAGCCAGTACATGGGTTTGGTTTTGCTTAGTTTCCCTTTGACCTCTAAACTCTCTGTCTGGAAGATCTCCAGTCTGATTTCAAGAGAAGCATTCCACCTGTTGGTCTTACCTGATATGCTGCATTTGTGAATTCAGTCATTCTTCTGCCAGATTTCAGCCTGGACCTTGTGTTTGTATTATTTAGGAAAAGGTCTTTCATCCTTTAGATGATCAAGCTGAAGATCAATCTTTTTGATGATGTGAAAATATATTATTTGTCTTCTCAAGGAAACAAGAAAATGATGGATAGGTAAATGGTGTTAAAGACCAAAGGGAGGGAGAGACGTATCTCTTGCTTATGTCTCCTTGTGAAGGCTGAGCACTGCTGGTTATAGGGAGAATATGGAAATCCAAGGTTTTGCATAATGCCCTTTGACAGGAGACAAGGATTATTGCTTCTGTGCATTCATACCAAATACATTTTTAGGACAGAAGTAAAAGTACGTCTTAGTAAAATGAATTGTGCTATATTAATGTATTTTTTGTTCCATGCATCAGTTAAAAATACACTTTAATCTGCTATAGACAGCCTAGGGAATTTTGAAATGTACCCATGCAATGACATTTCTCATCATTTTGGATATTCCAAGACCCAACTTTTATCCAAAGTGTTTACCTGAAGAGGAAGAAGGCAGGCTTTGAGGTCCACCTTATTTCTAAAAATATTTTTGGTATCACCTCAGGCAATCATCAGCAAGAATTTAGCATCTTAGTTTAACATCTTATTGATTTACTTGTCTGGTTAGGCTGTATACAAAAAGTATACATTTGCAAATATTTCAATTACTCATCTCCTAGTGTGTGGCAATATTTGTCTGAGGTTTTCTGTTTATCCTTCAGCACCATAAGGGAGACATGCACTAGAACTTGTCTTATGATTCTTGGAGTTCTTTTGTTTTGTGAGGAAGTGTCTATTTGAAATGAATTGGTGCAAAAGAAAATTATTACTACTTTGAAAAAAATATTCATGATCCACATGCACTTGTCAAATGCCAGAGAATATGTTAAAACCTTGATGTTAATAAAAATTTGGTCTACTTCATAACTCTCTATAGTAGATAAAATTGATAATTCTCCACATACAGAAAGTGTTGCAGTTAGGCTTTAGGGTTTCTCTGGTTGTTCACCATCCATGGAAAATAAAGTGATAGAAATATTTTTGGAATATTTTTATCTATTTTTGAATTTATTGCATGGAACTGAATGAATACATATGACACCTTTAACATGTTTAAAAATTCCTCTGCTGACGTGGACATGAAGCATGCTAAGGCATTTTTTTTCCCCCTAATTAAATCTGAATAACTTCAATGCATTTTAAAATGGTGGGGATGAATATTCTACATATCACAAAGAATAGATTTTCATTGAAATGCAATGTATGTTAATATCATCAAATAGTTACAGGAGGTACTCAATAAAACCGGGCCACATCCGCTTCAGAGCTTGAGCTTCATACTGAAGTTCAACACACAATTATTCTTCCTGGTATTTAATATACTATATGTTTGCATATCAAGTGCATATGTATATTTTTCCTTGGAAAATATGAGCCAATATGCAATAAGATGGAAAACTATGCAATAACTTTGCATGCATTATGTAGGAAATGCTGAAATTTTGTGGAATCCCACAATAACAGTTGTGTGTTTTTTTCAAAGACAATGTAATTATGCAAAAATGAAAGATAAATTTCATTAAATATGAGTGGAGATACTTCCCTTTACAGTTCCTCGTTAGCTGTGTCACCTCGTGTGCATGGTGTGAACAAACGACTATGACCAAGAACTATCAACATGAGCTGTCACAGTATGATTTGGAATAAATTAAGGACCAATTCTCTTTAAGTTAGAATTTTCTTAATGCTCAAATCAGGATTGCAAGTTGTGTAAAATAATTACATCCAATGTATATCATTCAGAAGTGATACAGTTTTTCCACTGAAACTGTTTTTTCCATCTTCAGTGAGATGATAGTGTTTTAAAGATAGATACGTGAAAGAACTTTGTTGTCATTTATTTGTTTCAACAGGATTTTTGACTCTAAAGTTCGGCTATAAACCACAAATGTTTTAACTAGAAATGTCGATTTTGTTCCCACACAACCTTTTCACTTTTTTCTTCCATAAGAGGAGATTGCAAAATTTTATTGAGAAAAGCATAGTTCATGGGGTAATTGCAATTTTTGAAGCTAGAGTTAGTAAGGCAGTTTTGCGTTTTTTGTAATTTTGTATTTTTAATTTGTGGACTTCTGATTTTCAGTGGAAAAGTTTGGGTTCGAGTTTTCAATGCACCTTCAAAATTTAAAATTTTAAGTTTCATTGAAAAATATATTTGACTTGAATGTAACTTTTAAAAACTTTTACCATGTATAGGCTAATGTTTACATGTTCCTGTAGAGTATATTCTGTACTGTTATGCAAGGTTTTAAAATGTTTTTCTGACCAATTCTTGCATTCAATTCTAGCAGTATATTTTGAAATAATGGATTTTGACAGATGAAGGCTAAGGTAATTCAAGCCTTTCTCAGTTGATGGCAATGTAATATTTCTATTTAAGCATGTGCTTAATTTCTGTCTGGGAAAATGAATACTTACTTTCAATGTAAAAGTAGGATTTATTAACATCAAAATTGAACCAATTAATGGTCTAAGTATACCCTTTAAGGGTCTGAACATAAAATTTATATTTATTTATAATGTCATTTTATTTTTCTGCAAACGATTGTTTTGTTTTTAAATAGATTAGCTATCCCAAGCTGTTTCCTGAATCATCCTGCCAATCATTCCAGGATTCAAATTATATGTAAAAACCTGTCATTTCTATCCAGTACCTGAAAACCTAGCCTGTGGGATGGATTCACCAGTCATTGAATGGGTTTATCTCTTCTTTCTGGGAGAATTCTTTATACCAAAGTTTCTTAACATTCAAAGTCTATTTGTTGAATATTCATGGCAATTGAATGCAAAGTGGATGACAACATCATTGTGATTTTTTTGCAAGTTACAAGAAGGGGAATGTGTCAGGGAAATCCTGTAGTTACAGTTGATTTTGGATCTACCATTGCAATATTCTTGGCATGACTATCTTGTACTGTAAGGAACCACTTCTTGCCATCTTGAGTCAGCTGTATGTCACTCATCTCTTTTTCCTTTCGTTGTCAGAAATAAGGTACATGAGCCCAGTTAACCTGACTGGCATATTTTTCTTTTGGGAGAAATGTCCATGGAGCAGAGTAAGTACTTACCTCTCCCATCTACTCTTGAAGAGGAGTCTCTTTCTTTGCGCTAGCAGGGAGCTGGAGTTGGGAAATCCAAGACATTCTTGCCTGCACCTTCCTCCCCGCATTCCACCTGCACCTTGTTGCATGTGGCCAACAGAAGTCTCTACTGCGTCCTACCATTTGGGATGCAAAAGGATAGCGAAGTAACTCCTAACAAAGGACGGAAAAATAGTATCTGACTACCTCGTCTTTTTTGCAAGGGAAAGGTCCTTACCGGTCCTTTAGTGTTCAGCCCCAAATCACACAGTGAATTGTTAATCATATTTTTAAATTGTTTTACAGAAATTTTACAAAGGTTTTCCTCACTGAAGTCTTGGTGCGGCTAACTCTGGCTAGCTAAATGGTATACACCATGACATATGTGTGTTCTGCACAGGTTTTAAGTTAAACTAATACAATTTCAATATTTAAACCATTATATTCCAAAGATGAAAAGAGGAAAAATACTTGGAATAAGTTTATTTTGTTCCATATATGAACATATGAGATGTTGTGAAGCTTGGGGGGAGAGTTCTGTTGGCCTGGCATTTTTGTATTTTAAATATTAAATATTTAAATATTACTAAAAGTAATGGAAAATAAAAATGAATTAGCATGAAGAAAATGTGTGTTGTCATTAAACAGATTAGAAATAAAGCCAATAAAGATACACTGAAAACTTGCAAAGTTTTGCTATCAAACTTTGCTCAAGCCAACACATAATAGAAAAAATTTATATTTCTTGAATCCACATCCAAATTTAAATTTCAAATTAGAAGATTTACAGTTTTTCTACTATATAGTTTGTTTGGGTTTTTTAAAAAAAATACTTAAAGCACATGCCTTTCTGTCATATTAGCAGTCTTTAGAGGATTACCATCATGAATAAAACTTTGATTAGTTATTTCTAATTCCAAAATTTGTTTAAAATTCTTCCTATATGGAAAAATTAATGAACCAATTTGCAAGTAAAATTTGACTGTAGTACTTTATCGTGATACTTCAATATTTCTAAATCAATGAGTTTTTTTAACTGTTGACTGCAAATGGGTTCATGGCTTAATCCTGCTTTCAGATAGAAAAGATAGCTAAATGAAAGTTAGAGAATCCTAAATAATATTTTAGTGAATGCTGCAGAAATAGGAAGGCTGAAGGTCTTTCCTAAGGATAGCAGGCACACACATACAGCAGCGTGCAGTCTTTGGAAAGATAAAGACTGAAACAAAAATGTAAGAGGAATCACTCTGTAGAAACTAGTCTGAAGTACTTCTACAGTAAGAAGAATTTGTTGATAGGTGCCAAAGTTACTGGAAGTGCCAGTTAGTTACTGGAAAATCCTGATATTTATAAATTCAGATATATACACCTATTTCAAGTGAAATATGTAAGCATTGCTTATTAGGACTCTTCTTGTTTTCTCATAAAATAATTTATCTGAAACATTGTTAGAGGGTCATAACTCACAAACTAATAACATTTGGGTGTAGGATAACTCATGAACAAAACTGTTAAAACCTGAAAACATAGTACAGTTTAAAGAGGTCTTGTGCCTAACAGACCAACAGTTTCTTGAGTAAGGAAGAAAATCAGCCACTGTATTATGTGAAATGAATGCGACTAAAGAAATATTCTTCATTAGATCAGTCTTGGGATAATACCTTCCTCAGAAATGAATAACCTCCTAGCTTTCTGTGCTAGGAGGTTTGGAAGTGCATTTCTGCCTTCACCTTTTTAGTTATAACAGTCATTCTTTTTGTGTTTGTCTTGTCAGAGAGGTGGTTAAAGAAATTGTGAAATGCCAGGTAAGTTTTATGTAGTCTTGTTCAACAGTACATAAGGTAGACCTTTAATATCAGTTCTACAGATAACTTAAGTGCTGATAGATGCATTTTCAAATGCTGAGAGCATCAAGAATGTCTTGGTACTTCAGGAAATCAGCACTGCTATCAGAAAAATGTTGAAAACTGAAATTCTGTATGACAGGTAATGGAAGCTTTTGTGTTATGAATAATGCAGAAACTATTTCTGTAAAGCACATGGGCACATGCCTGCGTTAGAAATGCAGGTCTTATTGCTGAAATAAAACTACTTCTTCAGATTAAAAGTCTGGACTAAGAAACTTAATTTTGTGAGGATTCTTTGTTTGGTTGGGTTGTTTTTTTTAAAAAAAAGAAGAAAATGATCTTTTTAGCCCTTTTTGCAAACATGTTCTACACTTGAGAGCATTACTATATCACACTAGGAACTGCTAATATCTTATGTAATGAAGAAGTTCAATTTTCTCTTGAATTATAGATTCCTGTTTTTAAATGATGAAGTGCACATGAATGGAGTGTGAACAAAGTATTTTAGAAAACCTGGAGTAATCACACAGTCATGAAAATGTTCTCAGTTTTTCAAACAGCTGTATATTCAACTGGCAGAAGCTATGCTTTGGTTTTGAAATTTACTTGTGTTCCATGACTTAGGTTCCTAATCTTCCTTCTTATCTGACTCTCTTTCTCCCTGTTCTGGAATAAGATAATATTAAAGAGCCATAGAATGCTTGAGGGTTGGAAGGGACCTCTGGAGGTCATTTTGTCCAACCCTCCCCTGCTCAGGTGGGGTCACCTAGAGCTGGTAGTCCAGGCCCAAGTTCAGATGGTGTTATGGATTGAGTGGAAGCTTCAGGCAAGCCCTGCCTTAGCCTCAGATTTTTGGCAGCATCTTAAATTTAGGTGGCCTGCACCTAAATTTGTTTTGTGCCACAAGTTCTAAGGACGGCAGATGAGGTCTGTTATAAAATGAGTTATTTATTGAATAGACAGCAGATAATAGAAAAAAGGCCTCAAACAGAGTTACTTACTACACAGTATAAACCAAAAAGAACTACTAGTAGATTACATAAAACAGTGCATGATATCAATGTATCTATATTAAAGCTAGCAAAAAATATTACAGGTTGGGAGTCAATGGAACTTGCCACCAAAATGACGATAGTGAACACAAAGTCCTTTCAGTCCACCTCTAAAGGAATAACCACAAAGTAGGCGTCCCAGCTTTGGGAAGAAAGCCCTACACTTTTCCAAGGAATGTGCAGAAGATTTCAGCTTTTTGAAAGTTTGGTGTAGTTTGTGTCTGTCAATCAGAAATTCCAGCTTATCTTTCCAGATCTCACTTCCACAGCAAGATGTTTATTGTCAGCTGGGAGTGGTGCTCCCATGGCACCAAATTAACTCCCTACCAGCCAAGCTATGCTGATTGAGTTATTTTATCAGTTAGTGAGCAACAGATAAGCTCTTGTGAGGGGCGAGATGCCCTACGTTATTTCACCAGCTGAAAAGGAACAGATAAGCTTTTCTGGGGCAAGATGCACTGCTATAGATGGCTTTTGAATATCTTCAAGGATGAAGAACTCCAAAATCTAGTCAGCAGCCTGTTCCAGTGCTCAGTTGCCTCACAGTGAGAAAGTGCTTCCTGGTGTTCAGGGACAACCTCCTGTATTTAAGTTTGCGTGCATTGCCTCTGGTCCTGTCACTGGTCATCATTGTAACAAGTCTGTCTCTGTTCTTTTTATACTCTCCCTTCAGGTATTTATATACATTGATAAGACTCTACCAAACCTTCTTTACTCCATTCTAAACAGTCACAACTTCTGAGCCTTTACTCACAGTCCCTTCATCATTTTAGTGACCCTATGCTGGACTTTCTCCAGTAGGGCTGTATCTTGAACTTGTCTGTTTTTCAATATACATGAACAGATACCCTCCTTCATGATCAAATTGGGTCCCAATGCTCCTTGAAAACTGCTACCAGGTAGAAGCTCAGCTGTTGACTAAGTTTATTACTAATGGACAGCTAAAATAATGATACAAAATAAGTCAGTGGGTACATCGCAGAATTAAATACCTGAGTTACCTGTGGCATTGCAAGGAAGTTAACCATAGCCATACTGAGCTCAGTTTAGGTTAACTTGCATTTCAGCTTTGCATTTTCTTTCTTTAACTCCCCCTTTGTTTTTGTTTTTTTTTTTTGAGATTTCCTGTCTATTAGAGTTTTGTCACAGTCTGCTCTTTCTTATGAGAATGCTGGCTCATCCTTCTGAGGTGTTTCAGGATTGCTGTCACTTTTTTTTTTTTAGGGTCAGGCAGCATATTTGAGGATTTTCCAGCACTAATATGTCTACTTGAGCTTTCAGATTTTGTGTGCTTATCTGAACTAATCTTCTATTCCTTTGAAGTGTGTCTGATTCTAACACTAGTCCAAATTATGAATGATTTCAGTATGAAGAATTTTTGGTAAGCGTGTACTAATAAATTTGATAGGCTTTGTAACTGGAGGAGGGTTGAAGAAACCTCCTGCATTAACTTTTCATACCTCTCCATTAGAGTTTGGTCATGGAAGTAAAGAAAGAAATTAGATAGTGAAAACTCTGAAAAGTACAGGATGATTTTTTTGCTCCTAATTCTAAAGAGAGTTTCAAATACACCGCTCTTCTGCAGGAAAAAAAAAAAAAAAATCAATGTCATTCCAGGCAGTAAGAACTCCAGTTATAGTTTTCATTTGCGTGCACATAAAAATGTGTGCTGTGATTTTTTTGTGTCATTCAATTTCAAATTCACTTACACATGTGTTAATGATTAGTCAGGATCTGAAGAGGCAGCATCTATTCTGAAATGAAAATATTGGAACAGGGGTTGAATGGCTTTAAAATTATGTTTTTCCTGTGTCATAATATGTTATTAAATAACCTTTCTCCTCCTAAAGTAGCTGGAAAACAAACTGGCAACAACTGTAATTTGTCCTTTTTTTCTTAACAAGACTATATGGGTATCCAACCCACAGTTTCATGAGTATTTAAAATAAATGGAAAAATAACGCTCCGTGTGTTTATTTACATTAATTGTCATTGATCGGTGTTTTAAAAACTGTAGTACAATACAGTGTGCAAGCTGATTTCTGCAGCAAAAGACTGAGGCAAATTACAAAATTAATTCATTCTATAGAATCTATGAAAAACGGAAAACCGTTATGAAGGTGATGATTTAACTTGAGGTAAACATACACTATAGTTCACATCACTGATGGATATCTACTTGGTGTTTTGAAAAGACTAACTTAGCAATTAAAAAGCAATTATAAGCCCATTCAGGTGGAAGACAATTTAAACTTAAATAGAACGATATTAACTGGGAGCAGTTTAAGAACATTTAATTAGATGCCCCCAAAAGCCCCAGTTCAATAATTTGAATGGAAAACCATGCTGTTTAAAAAAGAAACTAGCTTATAGAGAAAATAAGCCTTATTTTTAAAAGAAATCCTAGAGAAGAGAAAGAGGTAGAGGGTAACTTGTTAAGAGCCTGTATAATCATAAACTGGTAATTTCATTTAGAAGGTAGTAATTGGGAAAAAAAAAACAGAAACAAACGGGAAAAAACCCTAGTGACTAGTGAAGCAAAGGCTCATATCTTACTTTCTAAAGTATATTAGCAATCATATATACCCATTTGTTTCTACTGCTAGCTGAAATTCTTGGAAATCTCTATAATAACAAGGATTTTGTTTTCAATAGCTGTTACTGATCTATATTTGTGGGTGGGATGCCATATACTCCCATAAGTCCTGATGAAGAAGGAACAGTTTCTTCTCAGTTAAAACTATAGTCAATGAGAAATGACACCTAGATACTTTTCAATTAGGAGCATGAGTTTTTGCATTATTTTTCATCGGAAAAATGACAAAATTTCTATATGACCTGATCTTTTTGGCTTGCTTAATTAGAGTAACGATAACTAGTTTCCTAGTTCCTTTCAAAATTCCAGAATATATCTTATAAGGACTTAAGGAGCTTCAGTACCGACTGACATATTTTCTATCATTATATTGATAATGGTGGAAACCCAAAAGAAGTCGTTTTATATCATGTTTACAAGCAAGTTTTTATTAGTTTGTTCTTACGGGAGATCCTGAGAAACACAAAGCGCAGTGGAGTTGTTAAATGCTTTAGAAAAGATAAAGAAGAGAGGAATTGTTAAGGTAGAAAGGATCATGTTTGGACAGATCAAATTTGAGATGAGGAAACTTCCTAAAATGCGATGTCTAAAAGGCAGAAGGCAAGAACTATAAATGGAAAAAAATTACCCCTGAAAATCATTCTTATAAGTCTAAATCTGAACTACAGAAGAGATGGTGAAAGAAGGCTGTCTCATACCTACATACATACACCATAGTCCATATAGATGCAAGATTTGTTCTGCAACTTAAAAGTCAGATTTGTCTTTGTAATCCTAATGATCCTTTTATTTGTGAGGATGAGTTGGAGGAGCCTTGTATTAAAAAGGCTCCCACATTCCTTTTTAGCCAAACCAAAGTCTTAGCTTTGCAAAAAGGTGTAATGAACTGCTGCACAGACTTGTGATCTTTAGGTAGCTTTGAAATTCACAGCCCTTTTGATTCTGATTCTACTCCAAGTTGCTGGATTCCTGTTAATTCTCTGAGAATGTAGTGGGGCATATTGCGTTATCTTGGTTCCAATAAATTAGTCTTCAAGCTCTGTATAAAGTGTTTTCTAATGCAGTAACCTTTTTGTAAAGATTTTCCACGACAATAATCCTATCGTAGTTTTAAATCTACGGATGTGCATCGCATACACTCTCAAAATGTTAGAGTTAAAATTTATAATTATTGAGGCATTGGCTTCAAAAATTTTATCAGCATTTGACTGATGAAAGCAGTTACCAATACATCAGTGTCTTTGCTTTATATACATTGTGTCTTGTTGCGGTGGCTAGGTCCACTTTACACCCCCCAAGTTACCCTAAAAGTGGTCTCTCCCTACAACACTGTGTTAGAAAGTTCTCCCTTTGTCTAGATTCTGCTGGCCCTCTCCCCCCTCCCATCCCTTTTCCCATTGGCCCCTTTTATGTCACTCAACCTTGCCTCTGCCCCCTAACCCTCAGACTATTGGTTTTGGATGCTCTGCCCGCCTTTGGGAGTTCTTGGGATAAAACCAGCGCGGGTGTTTGGTTTTGTGTTCTTCTTGCCTCTGTTCCCTTCGGGGTGTTGCCATTAAACACCTCAGAATTGCACGCAGAGAACCCCTCTCGCCTCTTTGTCTGCAGTTCATGCACAGGCTGTGTGTGAGCGGCTGTTTGCAACCACCTGCGAAGGTGAGATCGTGTGCACATGTAGGTGCTGGCAGAGTGCCGCCTGAGCGGTCCACAAGGGATCCAGTAGGAATAACCGCAGCATTGATCCACCGAAGCCTGCATTCAACAGTGTCTTACTACCCTCCATTACATATCTCAAGCATCAGAGCCGGCCTAATAGGACGATCCAAAATTAAGAAGATGAAAGTCTTAAGAAACAGGTATTTAAAAAGCACTCATCTGTGACTAGCAAAAATCTGCTTTGGGAAAGCTGTAGCTTGTGGTTTCACTATTAACATAAGTTTGAGTAAAAGCCTGTTAGCTTCAATTTAAGGTTCTTGCATGACCTGTGTTTGTTTCAGGTTGCATTGTACAAAAACTGGGCAAATTAATATTGAAGTGAATGCAACTTTTTTACTCTCCACACTGAATCAAATGCTAGTGCTACGATTTTCCAGACTTGCTGCATGTAGAATCAGATGTAAGAATATTTGCATGTGCTTGCGCATTGTGGCTATTCAGTCTTGACAGTTGTGTTGTCAACAATAAACAGTTGTTGACATAACATTTGGAATGGTATCTTCTAATTAAAAAAAAAAAAAGCTAGTATCGTCTATGTTGTATTTTCCTAATAAGGTAACAAGTAAGAGGTTGCTGGTGTTGAACTTCAGACAGGAATTTACAACCTCCAGATAAAGCGTGTAGCTTTAGCTATTAGGTGAAGTAGGTCATTGCTTAGAGTCTAAAAGATGTTGCTGGAAATAATTGACTGTTTCTTCTTTTTCAGGCTGAGAGAGCATCTGAGAGCCCATGGTACCTATCAGACAGTAGACATGTGGGTAGACAAGTTTTAGTGCTCCTGCCAGGGAGGACTGGGTGGGGCTGTGGTTGCTTCTTGCCTCAGCTCTCCCACCCCCACCAGCATTGCTTACCAAAGCCTTCCAGACCCCTCCCTGCCATTCTAGGCTGTTTCTGTTGTCAGGTTGTTCCTCCTCTTCCTCCTCACTTGGATGACAGCAGCTGTGGTGTAGGTGTAAGGTGCAAGGAAAAGAAATGTGGAAGGTATCTTTTCAGCTTTATACCGGCTAGCGCTTGTATTTCAATGCCTTAGAAAGCCTCGAGCAGCCTTGAGAGGTAGCAAGGGCGATCTAGCACTTTAGTAGCTCTAAAATCGGTACCTGAATCAGCTGCAGAGCAAATACCATCAGCAGAAGCAAAGAGGGAGAAATATAGCTCCCTGCCCGCTCAATTCCCTGCAGTTAGAAGCTTTCAAATGAGACAGACAACCAGAGATGTTCACAGGAAAGTCGCTGAGCTGAGAGAGAGCGTTTGCCTCCCCTCGACCATCTTTATTAGGAGAAGGGGAAAGGGGAGGACTGGGGGCGGACCCGAGGTGAGCGGCCAATCAGACACTGCTAAAGAGTCTGAGTTACATTTGGCTTTGCCTGCGCTTGGAACAAAGGAGCTCAGAGCACATGTCTTTGGGGGGGGGGGGGGAAGCTCGGAAGAGGCAGCAACAATTCCCTATTTTTTTTTCTTTAAAGCTGGGTTGTAACTCTTAGTAACTTAAAAGTGCATAGAACAGTAACAAAACAACAGTGCAAAATATAATTGTAATCTATCGTCCCTACAACTCGACAGTACCTAGGATGCCTTTAAACTAGTTCCCTAGTCAAAACTCAGGGGTTTAGTCAGGACATCTATGGTATGGAGTATCAGGACAAAGATTTACAAAATACAGTGCAAAAACCTGAGTGCAAAACAGTGCAACTTAACTTAAGGGATTAACATAAAGATCTGCAGTAGGGGGTTTACATGAAGGTGCAAAATCAGGACTCTTTTTACGGCGTCTCTTCCAGGAGGCAGTTTTAACCTCCTTAACTTTTGAGGAAGTGACATAAGGTTTTACCCACTTGCCTGGGATCCATCTCAGTCCTTGAGGGGTAGATACACTGGCATACCCACGTCCCCAAGTTACAAGTTTGTACGGTCCTTGGATTTTTTGAGTCTCTGGGTCCCGGATCAGGACTTCTGGATTTTCCTGCAGTTTCTGTCTCCTGGTGTTCTGGAAATGACGATAGATGGGAGGGTTTGGATCCTCAAAGGTGCCATTCAGGAAGTTTATGGTAAACAGTGTTTTGCTGAGTCTGAGGACAGGTGAGTTGAGTTTGGTGGTCCCTGATTGTTGTAGCAGCATTCGCTTGAGGGTTTGATGGGCACGTTCAACAATGCCTTGTCCAGTTGGGGAGTGAGGAATACCTGTAACATGTCGAAATCCCCACTGCTGATGAAAGTTTTTAAACTCCTGAGAGGTGTAGGCAGGGCCATTATCAGTTTTTATCTCCTCAGGTATACCGAGCACAGCAAAAGCTTGGACAAGATGTTTTTCAACATCCTTAGCCTTTTCACCTGCATGTGCAGAGGCATACATAGCACCAGAGAAGGTATCAATAGAAACCTGAATGTATTTTAATCTCCCAAATTCAGGGAAATGTGTGACGTCCATTTGCCACACTTCACCACTATTAATGCCTCTGGGATTGACCCCCCATGCCCAGTGATGGAAGCTGTAGCTTCTGGCAGTTGAGACATGTTGCCACTATTGCTTTTGCCTGTGTCCGCTACAGATGGAACATGCGGATAAGAGCAGGAATATTTTGATGGTACATGGCATGGCTCAATTTTGCTTGTTCAAAAACTTGGGGGAGCTTTGGTAAGTCGGCTGATAGAACTATGTCTGCTGGCATAGCCAGGGCATCAGCTCTACGATTACCCTCCGCAATAAATCCTGGCAGGTTTGTATGTGACCTCACATGCATGACAAAATAGGGATGCTCTCTGTGGGAAACCAGATAAATTAATTTTGAGAGTAAATCATAAATTTTTTTGTTTGAGATTTCTTTTAGGAGAGCATGCTCAGCTCTAACAGTTACTCCAGCTACATATGCTGAGTCTGTGACCAAATTAAAGGGTTCTTTGAACCTCTCAAATGCTCTAACAACAGCTGCTAATTCAGCTACTTGTGGTGATCCCTGGATTACCTCGATGTCAGATTCCCACTTTTGCGTCTTTGGATTTTTCCATGTGACCACGGACTTTTTACTTTTTCCTGAGGCATCAGTAAAAACGGTAATCGCATCGAGGGGTTTTCTACTTTGAATCTCTCGAGGGATGAAAGAGAATGGCAGATTAAACATGTCATGTTTTGGGTAATGATTTGAGATTTGGCCTGAGTAACTATCTAATGCAAATTGTAAATTTATATTATTTTGGAGTAGGTGATCTAATGCATCAGTTGTTACAGGTAAATAGATGCATGCAAAGTCACATCCTGCCAGGGTGCGGAGCCTTGCTCTACCCTTCATGATAGTTTTTGCCATTAGTTCTTGTGGCTGTGTGATGGTTTTAGGAGGTTGGAGTGGAAGGAATACCCATTCAATTATGATGAGGGGTTCCTTCTGCCCTTTGTCCCACTGAAATATGAGGCCTTGAAAGCGTGGTACCTTCCCTAGAATGACAAGCTTAAAGGGTAGGGAGGGCTGATACCTGTGCGCTTGGCTGGTGGAAATGAGCTCTTGTATCTTTTTGAGAGACTGCCTTGCCTCTTCTGTCAGGGATCTAGGGGATGCTGGACCGCCTTCCCCTTTTACTAGGTTTGCAATAGGAGCTATATCCTCTGTGGTGAGTCCTAACCAGGACCTTAAATACTTCAGTGTCCCACAGATCTGTTGCACTTCCTCTAGTGTTTTTGGGTTATTATTAATGGTGACAGGTGTTGGGGTGATAGAGGTTTCTGTGATTTTGAGTCCGAGGTATTTCCAAGGGCTTGTTCTCTGCATTTTTTCAGGTTGTAATTGAAAGCCCTTGGCCTCTAGGGCCTCAACCACCATGTTAAGTGTCTGCTCGAGATACTGATTATTGGGAGCACACACCAGCACATCATCCATGTAATGCAGGATGATGGCTTTCTCTGCTTTGGCACGGATGGGAGATAGAATTTTAGCAATATACTCTTGGCAGAGAGTTGGGGAATTTTTCATACCTTGGGGAAGCACAAGCCAATGATAACGTTTCATGGGAGTTTCACGATTAAGAGATGGTACAGAAAATGCAAATCGGGGGGCATCTGCAGGGTGGAGTGGAATATGAAAGAAGCAATCTTTAATGTCAAGAACAGCTAAATGCCAATGTTGTGGGAGCATTGAAGGTGATGGCATACCTGGTTGAAGGGGTCCCATGTCTTCAATAACCTTATTAACTTCTCTAAGATCTTGGAGTAGCCTATATTTGTTCTTTCCCGGTTTCTGTATTACAAACACGGGTGTGTTCCATGGGCTGTTAGTTGGAACTATATTTCCTTTAGCCAATTGTTCAGCTACTAATGTTTTGAGTGCCTCTAAGTTTTCTCTTTTTAGCGACCACTGGTTAACCCACACGGGTTCATCTGTTTTCCAAGTTAATTTTTGTGGGTGGCACTCTGCTTCAGTGGTCTGCAAGGGAAAATTTTGATGTCTAGGCGTGATATCAATTTTTGTTCCCCACTGAGACATGGCATCCCTTCCCCACAGGGTGAATTTGGTGTCTAGGACATACGGACGAAGTGTCGCTATTTGTCCTTCAGGACCTTCAATTTGGATGGTGTGTTTGGACTGCTTTGCAATTTGGGTACCTCCAATCCCTTGTATGATGCTCTGAGATTGCAATTCCCATTGCGTAGGCCACTTATCAAATGGAATGACAGACACATCAGCACCTGTGTCTATCATTCCCATTATACTGATTTTATGTGATTTGTAACGGAGCTTACATTCTATTACAGGTTTGTTGTTTCCCAAAACCTCAGTCCAACAGATGGCTGGGATATGACCATCTGTGGGCAGGTATTTGGGTAGTGGAAAGGCCTGTGCAATGACTTGACCCTTTGGCATAAAGTACGGTGGATATATACATTGTACCATTAGGTTAGAACACCCGTTCTGATCCATTTTCATGAGTGTGGGTGTAACCTCTATCCCAGCAGGTGTTTCCCGAGTGTCCCCAATAACAAAAAGGTATGTAAATTCTGGCATGTGGTCCACATTCTGGAATGAAATGGGTATTACAGTCTGTTTGTTGTAGTTGAAATGGTGTGCTTTATCACAGGTTACCTTAAACCTGAGTCCAGAAGTCCAAGTTGCTTTGTCTGCAGCCCTATTTATGTCTGAACGCGGAGCTGTTAGGACGCGTTGAGTCGCTAGTTTCCCTGCTGTTGACCTGGGGAAACAGTCTTTGGAGAGTTTTTATCAGCAGTTATAATCGCTCTGCAATTGCGAGCTACATGTCCCTTTTTCTGACAACGATAGCATACAAAGTTACCGCGTGATTGAGTTTCTCCTGTACCCGTAACATTCTCCACAACCTCCCCAACCATCCCCACGTTTTTCAAAAAGGGAGCAGCTGTGTTCAGCTGCACCTTCTTCGTACAGACTTTGAGGATGGATTCAACAGTAGGAGGAGGATGCAGTGGGAGAGTGAGAATGACTTGTTTGCAAGCATCATTTGTATTAACTTGGAGAAGTTCGAGTAGGAGCGCTTGTCGGAGGTCAGGATTAGGGACCTGGGAAGAGACAGCTTCGTACAAACGGTTATAAAAGTGAATAATATTTTCATTTGGCAATTGCTTGATGATGGTATAATGAGAATTAGGAGTTTGAGATGGTAATAATGTTAAGGCCTTTTCAGCAGCACGTGTGATTTCAGTAAGAACTGGACGAGGGATAAGCATTGCTTGTTTTTGAGGATTTGCCATACTATTGTCACCAGATAAAAGGTCTAATGTGATATAATTGTTTCCAAAATCCAGGTAATTATCTGGAGTTTGCCACAAAATTTTTAATAAATCAGATAAAATTATTTTCCATTGCTTTTTCCACACCATAAAATCACCAGGTGTAAGAAGAGTTTGCATTAATGTAAGTAAATCATGAGGTACAAGTAAGTGAGTTGCAAAAGTAGCACTTAAAAGGCTCTTAAAATAATTACTATGCATTCCAAACTCCTTAATTGCCTTGCACAAATCCTTAATATCAGAATAAGAAAGGGGTTTCCAGTTGGGGTTTGCTCCATTGCTAGTACAAGAGAGTGTAGTAGAAGCATTTGAAGTTACTTCCCGGTAGGCATGGGTTCCCGGATTCAGAGGGGCAGTCACAGGACTGTGGGAACCTGGGGCGGGACAATGGGAAGCAGGGGCAGGGAGTGGAGGGGCAGGGGCGGGGAGTGGAGGCGGGGACACGGCCAGAGGAGGGGAGGGGTCGGGGGCGGGGTTGTGGGAGGCAGGGGCGGCACTTGAGCCGTGGGCGGGAACAGAGGGAGGGGTGAAACACGATGCTGTGGGGGCGGGGTCGGGGGCAGGGTCAGGTTGTGACGCAGGAGTGGGAGGGGATGGGGACAAGAAGGGATTTGTGGGATGGGGGAGAAAGGGATTGTGGGAGGTGTAGTTTGGAGAGGAAGGAACATTGCGTCCGCCATTACTGGAGACAAACAAACTTGGAGAAAAGGGGTTGGGGGAGGGGGTTTTTCCCGGGCTGCGAGCACATGGCAATGGCTGTCCCTGGGAACAAAGAGATCAGGGGAGAAGGGGTTTTTACGCGCGCTTGAAACATGAGGGCTAGAAACTGGGGAAAAGGGAGTGGAGAAAAGGGGTTGAGAAGGTCCTGGGATGGGCTCCGGATTCCCATCCAAGGCAGGGTGCTGAGGAAACACGGGTGAGCCAGGAGGACGATAGCTCTCCTGTGCTGAGAAGCAGTCTGCTCTAGCTGTGTTTTCCAGCGTAGGGGAAGAGGGGTCAGGGACACAGGGGTTGGAAGAGGGTATAAGGGAATTAACAGGGGGGTTTTGCAGTGGCTTTTCATGTACTGCCTTTTTCTCCGGCGAAGTATAACTTAGTAACAGGAGAGGAAAGAATTTTGAAACTGTTTCATCTCCTGCACGCCTCAGAGAGGAGAGTTTTCTCCCCACCTTATCCCAAAATTCAGCAGATCTTATGTCCTCGGAGGTCAGATTAGGAAAGTACTGAAAAAGCCATTGTACAAAAGATTGAACTAGATTTTTAGGGTATTTATGTCCAGTTAAAGAAAGGTAACTTTGAACTTGGTGGTATATTTCTCTATGGTGTGCAGAAACTTCAGATCCCATTATGAATGCACACCAAACCTCAACCCCTTACTTGCCAAAAAGGAGGAGAGAAAAAAAAAAAAAAAAAAAAAAAAAAAAAAAAAAAGAGAAATTTTACACCGGCACCAGCTTAAGACAGGAGCCCCTAAACCAGCAGGGAAATACTCACCAGAATTCTGGATTTATCACAGGAAAGCAGGTCCAGAGAAAAAAAACACGAGAAGGGTCTTCTGCTCACCAGCCATTCCCTTGCCACGTGGTGTGGGGGAGGGTACAGGCTGAGGCTCTGGGCTCGATGTTACACAAAAAGTAACACCTCGCCACACAGAGCTGGCACAGCAGGACGTGCAGAGCTAACTCCAGCAGACACAGCTGCCGGGACACCCTGAGTCTCTCAGAACCGGAGTTCAGAGATAGCACGTTGGGCGCCAAATGTGGAAGGTATCTTTTCAGCTTTATACCGGCTAGCGCTTGTATTTCAATGCCTTAGAAAGCCTCGAGCAGCCTTGAGAGGTAGCAAGGGCGATCTAGCACTTTAGTAGCTCTAAAATCGGTACCTGAATCAGCTGCAGAGCAAATACCATCAGCAGAAGCAAAGAAGGAGAAATATAGCTCCCTGCCCGCTCAATTCCCTGCAGTTAGAAGCTTTCAAATGAGACAGACAACCAGAGATGTTCACAGGAAAGTTGCTGAGCTGAGAGAGAGCATTTGCCTCCCCTCGACCATCTTTATTAGGAGAAGGGGAAAGGGGAGGACTGGGGGCAGACCCGGGGTGAGCGGCCAATCAGACACTGCTGAAGAGTCTGAGTTACATTTGGCTTTGCCCGCGCTTGGAACAAAGGAGCTCAGAGCACATGTCTTTGGGGGGGGCGGGGGGGGGAAGCTCGGAAGAGGCAGCAACAAAAAAAGGCCTGTCATGTGTGGGGAAGTGGATAAGAAAAGGTTAAAGCTGCGAAAGTGTGGTAGAGGTAGTTGTGGAATTGTCAAGACAGAAGGGTATGTAGGAAAGTAGGTAGGAAAGTGCCTACACAGGTCCTCTGGACTCAGTCTTTACTGGTGTTTTTGTTTCTAAACAGAGCTGTCTATTTGTCCTTGTCTTATTATTGCAGTTTGTTCTTCCATCATTTTACAACTTGATTACTTCTATTTGTTGTTTGTATGACATTTTGAATGGTTTTCTCTGGGGAAAAGTCCTCACAATGCTTCAAGCAGATTGTTTTTAAAAGCTGTATTGTTTTCAGGCTATGAATAACTCCTTCTTGACATATTTACCTTGATAAAAAAGGTTTCTTTGAGTCATGCAGAATATTTCCCAGTAGAGCAGCAAGAGCCCAGGATGTTCCCTGAAGGTGGTTTTGTTTAATGTCAACTTCTCTTTGGTTATGCAACTTTTTTTATGAATTAATCAAGGAGCAAATTTTTTTATATCCTTATCTACTTCAAATCATGGCTTCGTAATACCAACATTGGGACTTTGGGTACTGTTTCTAGCTGATGAATGTGATAGCTTTAATACTAACAAGCCTATTCACGCACACTTTTTGTGCGAAAAGTAGTCCTGATGAAAGATAAAATATTACCTCAAATTAAGTAAATTTTAAAATAGTAGTAACTGATAACAAGCACATTAATAATATTCTAATACCTTTACAGGAAAAAAAAATGCAAACAGAGCTTATGACTATTCTAAATATTTAGAGAGGTTCACTGGTAAAGTGCTCTGTGAAGGGAGCAGGTGCTTTTTTTGGGTTACTTCTAGATTAAAGAAACCCATGACATTTTGTGTGTGTTGTTCTTTGCTAGTTTCCCCTACCTGGGGGAGGGAACAGGGAGGTGCTCAGCTTGTTGGGTTCTCAAACCGAGTGCTATCTGATTTGGGAGGGTAGAGGTCAAAACAAGTAAGAAAACACTCCTGCCCTGAATGTCTTGTGTCTCCTTGTATCAGAGACTAGTCCTGTGAAAGTTGTGATTTATTTTACCTCATATTGGGCACACGAAGAAAATCTCACAGGCTTCATGCACATAGAGAGATGACTCTCCGCATCGGAACATCGTCTTGATTTATTTATATTCTGATCTTCCAGACAAGGTCTGTTAATGGAGAAGGACATGTAGACCAAAACACAATAGAAAAGGATAAAAAGAATGGGGTGCTGGTGTTTTCTGGACAAATTTTTTGGTGGCAGTTTTGAATTTGATTGTTCAGACTAGTTTTGCGTGGTTACTGTAATTCTGGATCTACTGTATCTTGTTGGTAATAAAGCCACTCCGCCTTTACTGAGGGTGAGATTCAGGAGCGACCAACTGGGGCAGGGATCATGGCAAGGCAGTAAAAATACTGGTACCTCCAAGGGGAGCAATGTCCATGGCATTCTTGTGTGAGATCTGGGAAGGCAGTATTTAGGAAGAACACAGCACTGAGTAGAGAGTGTGCACGTTTGTACACTGAGTAAAGAAGTGTGGTAATATCTGAACAGCATGGTTCCTGAGAAATACTGTTGATCTTTTTCTAAATATCAGGAGTTCTCTGGTTTGTGTTCTGCTGACATAATTTTTTTCAAAGTAAATAAAAGCCCCTCCAGTTCATGTCTTTATTTATTTATGTTTTTTTAATTTGGTTGGTTGATTTTGGTGGTTTTCTTTTTTTAAGGGTGTATATTTTCTTGCTGCAAAAAACATTTTATCTTTTCCAGATGTTTTCTTTAAGCTCTTTTGAGGGCATTCAGATAATTGATTAAATCATTGGAAGTGATTATGATGAATGAATCATTATTTGTTATTAGTTTTGATTTGCCTATTAGATCTTACTTCATGCCAAAATGACTGTTCTCAGAGTGATTAGATGATCACAATGAAAGATTTTACAGCTAGTGTTTCAGGTGTTCTTCACCTGCTTTTCAACCCTGACTAATAGATTAACCAGTTATTTCCAGTATCGGTGTAACCATCCAGGTATGTCATCATTTAAAGAGACAGAAAAGAAAAGAAAGGAATCTCTATAGACCAAAATGGACCGGTCCCAATTAGTGTCTGTCACACTTAATGGCAGGAGTGAGTGCTGCCCCACGAGCCCAGAGAAGTGGGGAGCTTGGCTGACTGATCCTGAATGGAAGGTTTAGGAGAAGAGGAGGCTTTGGAAATCTGTGTTCAGGAAACTGTTTCTCTCTCTGCCATAAATCATTGTAACTTGGTATGTGTAAGACAATGTCATTGTCTTTCATCTCTGTCTTCAACAACTGTACTTGCAGAGGTGTGTGAGGTAAAATGTTGAGCTTTAAACCTGAGAGTCCAGCACTCTTAGTTTGTCACATATTCTTCTGATCTTTTCAACAAAATTATGAAAAGCAATTTGCTTAATCGTTGTATGCAAAGCATAGAACTATTTTAGTTCTTGTTTATTGTTTCATCTGTGTAAACATCAGTGTTGCTATACCAAATGTGTGTTTTGAGTAAATGACTTGAGACTCATGAGTAAGGGTGGGGAGAAAATGCTGAGGAGACTACAGGCATCCCTTCCTGCCTTCATAAGTACAAGGGACAGGGAATCTGAGTTACTTGGTGCCTCTCTTATGTTTTTCAAATATTCTGAGCTACTAACTTTCCCTGTAGTTTGGAATATACTTATCATCATTTCAGATGCACTAAGCAGGAGCAGATTAGCTGCTGCACCATGACGTGAAGATTTGCAGACCCAGTACACTTACATAAGCTCAACATTTTTTTCTGGGAAGTGCCCAGAATAAATGTTAAACATTGGAGTTTCCACTGTTGACCTGTATGAGGACAGGCTCCTATGCTGGTCATACAGTAATTGTATAACAGCCAGGGCACTCTGAGCAATCCTTCTGCAATGCATTTAATTCTGATGCAACAGGATACTCAGCATAGCCCACCCTTGCACCAGGTCTGCTGCAGGACATACCAAAGCCAGGTGTGTGTAGCCTGGATTGCATTTTGGTGTGACACCATAGCAGCCCTCCCTCTTCTAGCAAGAGCCTGCCTTGGCCTGCCTCAGAGGCTCTTTAAACACTTTTGCCCACGTTTTGTAAACATCCAGATGAGTCATCTCTTCAGCTGTCCACTGAACTGATCCTTTCTCTTTCCCATGTGGTTTTGACCCAGTGTACTTTGCAACTGTTTTTATTAAAATCAGAAGTAACTTGTATGGAGTTGAACCTATCACAGCAGCTTTGAAAAAGAGAGGATTTAATTCAGGATGCTCAAAAGTTTTCTTTAGTAGTTCTTTTGCTCCTCAGAACACTGAATGCTTTTCATTAGAGGTGAACTTCATTTTGGCCGAGTTTGATATGCCTAACTGGGTGCCAACCAGGCTGAATTGGCCCTGTGCTGGCCACTGTGTTTGCTGGAGCTCAGGGACTCTGGAAGTGACTTTGCCTTAGCCACTTTGAATTAGTTCTGGGTTATACATGACAGGCATTGCAATACTTTGAGAGGCAGGATGACTTTCCATGGAAAAAACTCATGAATCCGCAGTAAGGCACAGTAAATCCCTACCTGGATACAGCACGCAGAGCTGATAGGGTTTGTTTAGTACCGGTTGAATTGAGACTGTCTCTCACAGGGCTCCATCTTCTAGTGGAACTTGCTCTTAAATTGTGGTAGGTCACGTGATTAAAATGCTGCCATATGGGATCAAAACTTGAGAAAATGGCCTTCGTGGTAATACCAGGGTAAGTAAAATTATTTTACAGTGACACTGAACTATGTCCAAATGAAAATTTTCTCAGTCTTTTACCAAAAGTGCCAGAAAGAAGAATTTCAAAGGGCTATACCATTAGCTTATGGATTCAAAACTTTTAAGTGCATGGGCAAAAAGAGTAGGCAGATGGACTGCAGGGAAATAAAGGTGTTCTCCATCTGTTACCTGTCTAAAAGCTGTTTGTAGCATGTTTCTTGACATATGTTTATCATGCAAATGAATTATTCTGTCCTTGGTTTGGCATAATGGACCTTTTGAAATTGGATGTTGTTGTTGCAGCAAAAGAATGGTCTATGTTTCAGCCTCATTCAAAATCACTGAAGAGAACAACATCATCAGAGCAAACAAAAGCAATTCCATATTTAATTTATAAGTCTTAAATAACTTTTCCATTTCACAGGAACCGCCTGTAGACTGCCAAGGTCCTTGCTCAATAGATTTTGATATTCAAAACACTTCCTATGTGATAAAATTGCCTCATAAAAAAATTAATTCAGTAATAAAAATTACTTTGATCTTGTTTGCTTTTTACAATTTCTTCCAAGTGCTGATTCATTTGCTGAACTGTAAGCTTGAAAGCTTATATTTATGTATTTTAATAGTTTGAAAAACTATTGTGGATTCCTTGCACCCTACTAGGAAAGTTGGTGTTGCTGTTGATTTGTTAACACTTAGGCTCTTTCACGGCTGGAGCAAAATTTTTCAGAAGAATATATAGGCATGTTTGAACGACTCCCTTTAGTTTTTAATTTTTTTTTTTTTTTCAGGTTATTACTTGCTGCTTCCTGGAAATGTCAGCTTAAAGGGAATACTTGCAAATTCCACTCCATGTCAGTACAGTCTGAAAAGACCTTGTTGCATGCTAGTACAAAATGTAAATGCATTTTATGAATAATAAAATTACTTATTAGTGCCAGCAGGACAAAAGTAAAATTGAAAGGAAGTAAAATAACTACTGAGATATCAGGCTGTGGGAGTCTACTGCTTTCACCTCAAGATCAACCTGTGCAGGCTAGTTAGGGAATAATTATGGAAAATTATGTTCTCCAGTATGATCTCTGGGATTGCTGTTTTCTGTAACTATCTGCTAATGAACACTGAGAGAATTCCAGCAGAGCAGAGAAACAAAATGTAATCCAATTTCTTCTCAACAATTCTCTTTTCTTTCATACTAATATATTACATAATGAGCAAACTTTCTGTTGTGGGGTTTCATAACATTTTGACTGGAAGACTCTAAACTGGTTTTACAGTATTCTTGATGAGATTTTAATGTGAGATATTGAAAAGATGTTTGATGTCTGTGAAACACAGGAGGGAGCTACTCTTGGAGGTGAACTACTGCACTAGTTCCATGACAAATGATAAGTGCTAGAAGTATCAAAATAATGCTCCTGGGAATTGTGTCAGTCTCTCGGACATTGTCAAGGACAGTATTAATAAATACCCAAAGGCATTATGCCATACAGGCATAAATGAGAGCACGTAGTCCCAAAATTACATTAAATGGTACAAACTAACAATGAAAAATCTTTTAAATGATGAACTTTTTGACTGTCTGAACCATTCCAGGAGAATATGAGAATCTGGGTAATAATGCATAAAGTCAGTGTATTCCAAGCAATTAAATTTCTTTAAAGACACAGTACTTCACTGAAAACTGTTAATTGTCTAAACTGCAGTTAGTTTGCTAGGAGTCTGTTCTGTACGTATACATTACCTAAAGTGCAGTGGAATTAGATTCTCAACTTGCAGAACCATGGTATTTTTGATGCTAAACAGCGTAGTGAAAGAGAAAACCACATCCAAGGGTACATGATCAAAATTAAATGCTCCTGAAGATATCGCTTTGATGTTTAAACCTGTGTGAAAGCATGATAATGGAAAAACCCAGCCTTTCTTGAGCCTTGGGTTTTTTTGGTAGTTTAATTTTTCATTGTTACGGTTTTGAGGAGTCTCTGTTGTAGGCACCTAAGCTTGGAGGTTAGGTTGTCTCATTCCCCCCTGCCGTCAGTGAAGAGAGAGAGGCTCCTTGAAGCAGCATGTTGGAGCTGCAGCTGGACTTACAGTCCAGTGTGTCTCTGGGGAACCCTGTCACTTTCCACTGATAGTAAAGGAAGGGTTTTGGAGACAGAGTTGATAAATTAATAGCCTAAAATGAACCCTGGGATGATAGATATCTTTCTCCTTGTCTCAGCTCTGTTGTATACTATTTACTTTGAGCCACAGCAGATAATTCAGTCAGCCATTGACCTTTCTCAGTAGGTAGTTTGCATGTGATTGCTTGATTGAGAGGAGCTGGTGAGCCTCATGTGTCTGGAGTTGGGCAACATACCTGCTGATTCATCAAGAACTTGGCCTGGTCTTTTTAATCATAAATGACTTGGCCTGAGGAGATACTGGAGATTAAAGATATGACATTCAAAGTGTAGCATGTGTATTATAAGAGAAAGTTAACTATTTTCCCCTTCCCCTTAATGAAATGATTAAAAAAAATTCCTCTAATCAGAGGTTGCATGTTAAAATGTATACCTTGTAAATTGTATAGTGTACTTATTTGTAACACAAGTATCATACAGGATTAGAGTGTTCACACACTCAAGTTCTTTGTACTTCAGGTTTATTATTATCATTGTGATTGTGCATTGAAAGAGTACAATATTTCCTTGACTTATGAAACTTGCTTTGACACAATTACAGTATTCATGCTCTCTCAGCTTTAACTCAATATTTAATATATCATAGTATTATGTTGAAATATGAAAATTTATTAATATTTACACTAGAAATAAATAGAATCAGACTTTGGAAGGACAGAACCAGATTTCAGAAATCTCCAGTGGTAGAAACAGCATGTTGATAAACATTCTATATTATTTTCTCACTATTTTTGTCATGAAATTCTGTGGAATTTAAATATGTGTAGAAAAGGACCTGATTTTTTTTTTTTTTTTGTGTGTAATAATGCCACAGCATGGCCCAAGACAGTGAGCTTTTGATGAACGAAAGAGGGAATTAGGGTTCCAGTTCTCACTGACTTTCATAGGATCTGCAGGGGAATCACTGAACAGTCACAAGGAACCAGAGAAAATGCTTCACCGTTTGCTGCCTCAGGTTTGTTTGAAGATGCTGATTTCTAAAATGCTCTCAGTTTTCTACTGCCTCTGGTCCCTGAAGAATGGAACAGAGCAGGTCTCAGCTGTCCTACTCTGTCCATGGGGTGGGATGTGAGGGGATAAGCAGCTGTAGGACCTCAGCTGTGTCAATGTACAAGAGGGCATCAGCTTTTATAATTTTTGCTCTCTCTTTCTAGAAGTCTATTTCTGCAATTCAAACATCCCATAAGGAAATGGTCTTAACACTATGTTTTAACTTCCTTAGATTTCTTCTACTATTTTCTGCTGGATTTAGTAAGTAATACTGGAAATTAACTTTTTTTTTTTTTTACATGTATTCATGGCTTGATGGCAGGACCCTTTTTCTTAGGATTCTTTCCTTTCCCTTGGATGTACAGCGGATTTAAACTTCAGACTATTGAGATGCTTTGTAGATACCAGTACTCAAGCTAGCATGTGACTAGGGAACAAGTATACTGACAGATGGGCCCATTAATCTTTCAGTAAAGTCTTCTGATACTATTGTCATCTGTACTTTGCTTGATGGAAGCAACAATGTGTTGAAACGCAGGATAAAAGCAGCTGCGTTAAATTTTATGATTTTCTAGCTACAATAAGACCAATAAAAAATGTTACCATAAAAATGACCTGAATTCATCTGTTTTGGTAGAAAGTGTTACAGATTTGCAGAAGTATATTTACATGCAGTGAAATGAGAATGAATTGCAAGGGTATTGAGAAAATACATACCAATAAAAGACAAATTATTGACCTGACTATTTATAAGGTTATAATTTCAAGCAGAGAGCATATAAAGATCAAAGCTGTGTGTTAAACAGCAGATAATATTCTATCTTGGAAACAGTGTTTTGAAGAATTTAATTTTCTAGCATAACTGATACTGTAAGAAGACGTAAGAGGTAGGTTGATTCTCTTGGTAGGGTGATTTTTTTTAATAAGCTGGTCTGAGAACATAGGCCCATCTCACAAATAGAATAGAGAATATGTATTGGAAGTAACTTTTCAGATACTAACCTGGATCAAACCAGAAGCAGTACTTCACAGAGCATGTTCTGCATCATGTCAGCATTACATTCCCCGTAACTGCTTGATGTTTCATGGTTTCCTATGGTGCAGTTGGCTTGCAAATTCACATGCTTTTGAAAAGGTCATTTCTAGTTTCCTAATACAGCATAAAATAAACTTTTGCAAGCTCTTTGTGGATTACCTATACTTCTGCTGCAGGAGGAAAACCAGTATTATCATATAAGACAAGTTTGCCATCTGAAAAAAACCTGACTTTTTAAAGATCAGGATTAGAATATATTCTAGTTTCAAAACTGTTGATGAAACTGTACTTGTTAGCAAGCTAATGTTTTTAGACTAGTGCAAAAAATGTTTTCAGTCATTAAAAATGTATTCTATATTCAGACAGGGAATTACTACTAGCCAATATCAAAGAAAAAATGAAAATTGCTCATTTGCACTCTGGGTACACAGTAGTCCAGCTCACTCTCTTTCTCCTTGATACAGGTAGGAGTTCCTCTTTCATACAGGAGCAGGTGCATGCTGTCAAATATTTTTATTTCCCCATGGAATGCTTGCTGTCTTACTAAGACTAGTTGTTGGGTTGCAGAAAACAACTGCAGGGCTGCAAGATTGTGAGCTGGGATAGTTAACCGTCTGTTTTCTAGGCATTTTCATTCATCACCATGATTGTTACCTACTTGTAAGCTCCATGATCTGTCCAAAATCTGGCTTTGTACAGAAACCTCTTGAAGTGGCTCTCCTGTCATTCTGACTTTCTGAAGGAATGGAAGGAAACACAGCAGAATGAAAATCTTTTTTGGTGTCAGTGTTCTCCTTAAAAAAATTCCCCATATGTTACTGAAGGTCACTCTGCTTTTGAATGTATTTCTTCTCACTAAATAATAAAGTCTGTGTGAGCAGAATATAATTTGGATTTCCACTTTGTGCTACAAATGAAAATACGTTATTTTTCCTCAATCTGGAAGTTTTCTTGACTTCAGAAATAATAAACTTATTAAAAATAGATATCTGTGTTCATTTTTGAGTGCCACAATTTAAGAAGGATATCAAGCTATTAGAGAGTGTCCAACGGAGGGCCATAAGGATGATGAAAGATATGGAAGGGAAGCCGTATGAGGAGCAGCTTAGATCACTTGGTCTGTTCAGTCTGGAGAAGAGGACACTGAGGGAACGACTTCATGATGGTCTACAACCTCCTCATGAGCAGAAAAGGAGGGGCAGACACTGATCTCTTCTCTCTGGTGACCAGTGACAGGACCTGAGGGAATGGTCTGAAGCTGTGTCAGGGGAGGTTTAGGTTGGATATCAGGAAGAGGTTTTCCACCAAGAGGATGGTTGAGCACTGGATCAGGTTCCTCATGGAAGTGGCCATGGCACCACGCCTGACAGAGTTCAAGAAGTGTTATGCAACACTCTCAGGCACATGGTGTGAGACTTGGGGGTGTCCTGAAGGGCCAGGAGTTGGACTCGATGACCCTTGTTGAGTCCCTTCCAACACAGGATATTCTATGATTCTACAATTTCTGCTCTGAAAGTTGCTTACACAAAATGTTTCATAAAATGCATAATTTTTTGAAAAGCTTTTTTTCTTTTATTCACCTAACACACATGCCCAGACACAAATTTTTAATACGCAAAAGTTTAATCTTCTTTTTTTTTTTTGTTTTCTCCCTGGTTCTAGGGAATTTCTGCCCATGATGTCAACAGCAAAATTATGATTGATTGAGCCTCTGTTATTCTGTTAGTGTATTCTCCTGCTGTGAGGTGTGTATATAACTGACTCACTGATTCATTTGTAGTTCTTATGATTCCATGACTTAGAAAAGAAACTTAACAGCACAAAAACAGCAGTAATGATTCTCAATACCTTCCACTGTTGAAAATGTTTTATTATATTTTATTTTTAGTTTTTTGGTTTTGTTTCAATAAACTAGAAACCAACAGAGTATTACCATTTCTCTAGTGTCATTGAGAAGAGGTTTTGAACTCAGGCTCATCACACTGGACTCTGAAATGATAACAGATGTGCATCCACCCAGGAAATTACCATTTTCAGTAAGAACCAGAGTAGCAAATGGATTTTCATGCATGGAAAAATAATGTAATAAACTGAGCAAGACCCTGGATTGATGAATTATATAGTCATAGAAAGGAAAAAATACAATTTGTTTAAATTTCTGAAACTTCAATAGAGCTATAAAACAGGAACACTTTCTACTCCAAGTAATAAGATAACAAGCAGAGGCTTACCAAGTAAATACATTTACAAGTCTGAAGTTGCTCACAATTTTTATGTATTTCCCTATAGAAAATTTTATCTTTTACTGTCAAGTACTGAAAATAGTTAGGAAATATTAGGTGCATTTTTATATTTTTACGATACAGTGCTCTTTCTCAGGAGACACAATGGTAGGAAGAAGGAAAATCATATTCATTCCTTTATAAATCTTTCTATTGCCTAATTCCTTACTGAAGTAAATGAAAAAGTCTTCACTGTAGTCCGTCATACAGACCTTGAGGACTGAAAAGGAACAGGAGCATTGTAAGTGAAAATGAGTCTAAGTCTGAACAAAGAAAACACCAGGAAAACTGTTTATCCAAGTCAAATTTTTTTTAAAATGCTTTAAAATTAATTGAAAGGGACAAATGATGATAAAGAGTTATAATCCTTTTAGAATCAGATATAATAATCTTCTTTAGAACATTATAATTAGACTATTATATTTAAATAGAGCATTACCAATAATTACAATAAAAATAATAATTCTAGAATATCTTATATGCAATATAAAGATAATTTATTCACAGAATCAAAGAATGTTTTGGGTTGGGAGGGACCTTAAAGATAATCTAGTTACACCCCCTGTATCGTGGACAGTGATACCTTCCATTACACCAGGTTGCTCAAACCCCATCCAACCTATTCCAGTGCCTCATCACAGTAAAGAATAATGAACACATTCGTGTTCCTTTTTTTTCCTCTTTCTCTCATAGAAAGCTGATTTTTACCTTAACATGTCACTTTTGCTATGGCAATTCCCTATTCCTTTCTTTAGTGCCTTGCAAATTCTGTTGGTAAAATGCTAATGGCTGTATAAAGCACCACCTTAAACCTTGAGTCTCCACAGACTGCTAAATAAATAATTTTCTTTCTTTGCTCTAAGAATCCACACAACATCCCCTCCCCTGTTTCTCACCTCTGTTATTTTCTTTACTCCCCAAACCTTCTTTTCATGCATCCAAGGGGATCTCTTTCCCTTAGATCCATCTCAGAACTCACATACATTGCTGTTCTTAGGTATTGTTGTGGTTTGACCTTGGTTGCGTATGCACCAAAACCTCTCTATCACTCCCCTCCTCATCTGGGCAGGGGAGAGAAAATACAATGAAAGGTTCATGGGTTGAGATAAAGGCAGGGAGGTATAACTCACCAATGGGCAAAGCAGATGACTTAGGGAAATCAACTGAATTTATTACCAATCAAAATCAGAGCAGGATAATGAGAAGTGAAACAAATCCTAAAAACACATTCCTCCATCTCTCTAGCTCCCTCTTTCCTGGGCTTAACTTTATTTCCAGTTCCGTACCTCCTCCCCACCATCAGCCTGGGGAGATGGGGAATGAGTGGAGGTTATGGTCAGTTCATCACATGTTTTTTCTGCTGCTTCTTCCTCCTCAGGGAGAGGAGTCCTTCCCTTGCAACAGCATTGGGTCCTCCAAAACTTCTTCAGTGTTAGTGCTTCCCATGGGCTGCAGTTGTTCATGAGCTGCTCCAGTGTGGGTTCCTTCCACAGCGTGAAGTCTTCAGGAACAGGCTGCTCCAGTGTGGGTCCCCCAGGGCAACATATGTCCTGCCAGCAAACCTGCTCCAACATGAGCTGTTCTGTCCACGGGTAAACAGCTCCTGCCAGGAGCCTAATCCAGCATGGACTTCCTAAGGGGTCACAGCCTTCTTTCAGGCATCTACCTGCTCTGGTGTTGATCTCTGCTTCCCCAGGGATTTTCATGGGCTGCAGGTGTATAGTCTACCTCACCATGGTCTTCACCACGGGCTCAGGGGAATCCCAGCTCTGGCACCTGGGCCGCCTCCTCCATCCCCTTCTTCCCTTACCTTGATGTCTGCAGGGTTTTTCTCCCCCATATTCTCAATTGTCTCTTCTCTGGCCACAATTATTTTAGCACAGTAACTTTTTTTTCTTTCCTAAATATGTTATTGGAGAGGTGTTACCAACATTGCTGATGGAATCAGCCTTGGCCAGTGGTAGGTTTGTCTTGGATCCAGCTGGCATTGGCTCTGTCAGATGTAGGGGAAGCTTCTCAGAGAAGCCACACTTGTAGTCCCCCTGCTACCAGAACCCTGCCCTGTACATCAAATACAGGTATACATCTCCTTTCTTGGTTCTCTTCTCCTATACTTCCTCTTGACAGCAAAAGATTTATAAAGAAAGAGCATTCACAATAAAGTTTTAAGAAAAGCTTTACAATCAACTTCCCGAATCTTTTTCTTTTGTATCTCCTTGTGGAAATGTCGTCTTGTCTATTTTATTATTATTATTATTATTATTATTATTATTATTATTCTGCACTGGTGGATGCTAATGATCATATGAACCATTTGCAAGTGGCCCCACTTTTAGAATTTCATGTTTCAGTGTTGTGGCAAGATAACCCATAATTTCAGGGCTGTTACCCTGACCTAGCATAAGAACACTCCCCCATGCTTCTGCTTTGGGCAAGGCAGTCTAGGTAATGAATATATGGGCAGTTACATTCGTATCACAATAAACGCCTTAAATTGCTGCCATAAGAGTGTAATAATTACACTATCTGAAAATACTACTGCCTGCTCTCACACAATTAAGAACCTTTTCTATCTTTCTCATAGAGCTGCTTCTACTTGTGTGGCAAATACAGAGATTTTAAAAATTTAGATTCATTATAAATAGAAATCAGAATTAAGCAGGGTTTTTTTTCTGGGCAGTGCTGAGTGAGATGTTTGAACTGTTTCTCACCAGATGGAAAATGGGTTCCTTGTACCATACTTCTGTGCTGGTCACACAGTTTATTCCAGGCTCAGCCACTCCCAAATTTTCCCAAACATATTCCCAGCACAGTGCACAAGTTACAGTAACTATGACCCTGAGTTAGGTCACAATTCTTATTCATTATAGATATACTGATAAAAATGTGCTATCTGCTTCACAGTCTGTAAATCAGGGCTTGTGTTTAAGGAACTTTATAGTCTCCTCTATAGTTGATTTTTGCAGGGAAGTGCAGGAAAGGCTCTGCAAGCTTTTTCTCACCTTGTGTTTCTAAATGAAGTACTATGTCATTCTTTTGTTGTCAGGTGAGTAACCTAAGTCTGATGCTACTACTCACAGCTAATGGTAGAGATTGCCTGGGAGGTGGGTACGATCCCAAAAAGGGCAAGAGTCTGGCAGAACCAGACTCTGCCTTCCATTTTCTAAGCTGATCTGCATTATGGATCCCAGCCAAGAAGGGGACAGTACATTAAGTAAAATCTGTTGAAAGGAAACAGAAACAGTAATTCCTTTTAAAACCATTGCATTGCTGCTTTAGCATTTTATAATCATTCATGAATTAGCTGAGTCACACAATCAATTATGCTAAGTACATTCATTAGAAGCTGCCACACCTAAACTAATCACTTTGATGTCTTTGCCATAATTTAAAACCAAATATTAAAGCAAAATGCATTAAAACCATCTATCATGCTGCTTAATCAATCACACTTTGGAGCTCTATGGCATACCAATTTGTGCATTTGGGGCACTACTAAAAATTAATTGCAAGATAGAGAATGCATGTTATGAATGCAGCCTTTAGAGTGTTTGCCAAAGTAATAACTGTAATGGAGGTCAGAAGATTGGACATTGCTTTAGAAAGTTGATGTCTATTTACTCTAACTTAATTTGAATGAAACATTGAGTGACTTAATGGATATTGCATACTCCATAAATAAAAAAGGAATGAAACATAATTTATCTCCCAGAAATTGCTCAGCAATTTGCAGAATTTAAAAATATCATATGCTTAGAAGGTGAAAAAAGAATAATAGACTTAAGTAGTCAGAAATACAAAAAGCAGTGAAAAACTTGATTTAGTTAGTTTTAAAAGTTGATTTGAACTCAAAGTCACATTGGTACGTTCATAACTTTTAAAAAATTGGCACAGAGAAAAATAATTTTAAAGAAGAACTCTTGAAAATTCTTAATTACTTGAGTCCTCTTCAGAAGGACTTATATTGAAGAAAAAAAATCTTAGCCATTTTAAACAAATTATTGATTAAATTTAACTACAGAAATAAAAAGGTGGAGGAAAAAACTGTGAGAATGAAATATAAGTGCTTGATGCAGCACAGCAGTTGCAAATGAATGAGTCATTGACAGAGAGCAATCTATGTGCCACAAAAATGCTGAAAAATTAAGAAATGTACCAACATTTAACTTGGAACAAATAAGGGAGCCATTACACTGGATAATTTAAATTCAGCAATTTTTCTTCCAGAAATCTTTACAACATAATGTCTGTGCTGTATCCTGCCTCCGAAGAGTAAGACTTACAAAAAATAGAATCTGAAGTTGTGTCTCAAAAATGTCTTTGCTACTTATTTCTGATAACATGAAAGTTTCCAAAAAGGCATTTTGAACTTAGATCAAAATCCACCTAATGGTTACTAGATTTTTGATTAATTTTATTTGCCACTCTCTGTAACTTTGTATCATTCTATTTGTTTTCCTAGCTTTTATGATTTTTGTATTAAACACTTCTCTCTGCTTTTGGTTATTATTTGTTCCCTTCATCAGTCTTAAATGGGTCAGAGATAAGTAATTTCTGTGCAGTTCTACTTAAAATCGTGGTTTTAGTACAAATATGTGTACAAGGATATGCAGAACTGTGAACCATGCTCCAGAATGTCTGTTACTTTTGTGACCAGACTACTTTTTGGTCATCAAGCAAACATCTGACTGTTTACATGAAGTGAACTCACTGGATAATTTGGTTGTTCTGTAACAACTCGAGGCAGGCTAGCTGTGCAAATAAAACTGAAAGTTTTAATGGAATTTTTTTACATGAATTTACCTATTTAAATGGACCTGTATTAGACAGTGTGTTCCTTCCTTGCAGTTACTTTTATGGACATTTTAGATGAACTCCCAGCAGCTGTGTTGCCATGGTGATTGAATATTGCTTATTGCTTCAAAGACAATAACACTTAAAGTTTTCTAAAATCCACTGCATTTTATTTGAAGTGCTCTAAAACACAGTAAAAATGTAGACTTGAAAGATACAGACATGATGCATGGGCACCTGCTTACTTTTTGTCTGGCTTATTGCAGGGAGCAAGAGGCAGCAGAGGAAGGTTGAACAATGAGGAAGTGTTTCAACCTGTGGTGTTTTCCCTGCTGTAGCAAAGATCCAGTGGGCACACCCCCAGCACTGTTCTTCATGTCCAAAACCAGAGGTGTGTCTGCTGCTTTTCATTTGCCTTCCCACATGTGCTGCTTTGGGCTGATGTGTTTTATCAGCACCAGTTCTGGGCAGGGGGATATCAGGCAAGTGATGTTGAACCTGATCTTTTTGTGGGCACTCTATAATGACTCTGTTTCAGGCTACAAAAAAATCTGACTTAAAATTTTCATAATTCTGGTGAGCCAGCCTTTCTGTTGATACAAGGGATCAATTCAAATCCTGGTGCTGTGTGTATCTTGACAGCTAGCCTACATCGTGCACAGATTGCTGTGTTAATTATAACAGTTAGCTGGTGTTCAACACAGGCTGTATGCTTTCACTTTTGAAGTACAGGGCTGCTTTTTTCCCATACTGAATTTCAAATGATAGCATATTAATAACGAGGTGTTGCAAGAATGTCAAACAAATTTATAAATAAATGATGTAACTTGAGCTGGTGCCATTTCTGTCCCAAAAATCTGTTCATTTGATCCATACCTGTATTAGCTGTGAGAATTCATCTAGCTTTACATGTTCGCATTTTGAGATAATCAGCTTCTATTGCCCTTAATCTCTTTTGAGGAGTGCCCTGATTTTTATCTTTTAATTCCTCACACGAGAGTTTTGCATAAACCCACAGCAACAAATGGTAAGAGTGTAAGTACGTCTGTCTTGTTTGTACTCTGTCTTGATCTTTTTCTGGTGGTAAAAGGGTGAGTGAAAGCATTTTGCACTTAAGTGTGTATTGCTATGCTACTGTAGTGCAGCACTGAGTGTTGTTAGAGAATGATACTTTAAATTGATGAGCTGTAGGGGAGGTGTCATGTTTGTTTAAGTATTTGATATTTTGAAAAATAAATTCACCTTTCTGCTTAGGAGCTGAATTTGATACCTTTTTCACAGCCTTCCTTCCCTCCCTATTCCTTATTTTTTATGGTAAAGAAGAAGTTTTAATCTAGCATATTTGAATTACTCTGTGTCTTCACACACATCTTTTGGCAATCTTTTATCCAATCAATATTTTGGATAAAGATTGATGAAAATGCATGCTGGAGAGCAGTTTCATTTTTTAACTAGAAACACATTTGAACTGAGTCATGTCAATTGGCTGCACCTGAGCCCAGAAACAGTGCAACAAACATACATAAAAGGGTGAAATATTTAAGTTTAAAAGATCCGTGAAATGAAAGACACCCCACCCTAAAAGTGGAAATAATGATGCTTCCTGAACTTAAAATGAATCACCACAGCTGCAACAAGCACTCTACGACTTGTGTAGTCTTTCTGGAAGAGCTGGCTGAGCTATTCCTCTAAGTTTGGAAAAAAGAACAGTGCATAAGTGGAACCAAATTTGAGAACTGATTTTGTTGAAAAATACTGACATAAAGAGGATTTTCTGTCACTAACCATTGAGCAGTTGGTAATCTTGATCACTGTAGCATGGTTTAATGCATTTCTTAAGGGCAAAAATGACCTCTCTTCTGCTTTCTTGAGCAAGCTGCCATTTTAATTGCTTCTTTCAGCCCTCCAACTTTTTTCTTGCTTAATCTCTGTCCATGATTTTAATCAACCATCTGTCACCAGAGGTGCTTTACCCCATGTTTTATCTATGAACCTTATTGTAACTGAAGAGGAGACAAGACAAAAAAACCCCATCTGAAATAAAAAGTTATGAAAGAACAGTGAAGAATACATACAACTCTGTAGGATACCCAAATAGGTTTATTTTGTAGTAATCAGTTGCTTGTTGAGGATTGAACTTAGGTGCTGAAATTCTTCATAGTCAACATTCATTTCTGCTTTTATAAAACATAGAGGAAGACATAATGTTTGTAAACAAATCTATTTTAAGTGGATGGGAATTTGTGTATCCAAGAGGATATCCTTTAGAATCTAGTTTTTGAGGATATTTTAGCAGAAGATTCAGAGCCAGAGTGTATTTATGAGTGCACTTAGAGCAATGAAAGCAAATATTTTCCAAGGCCTGCTAAGAGTGGCACTCAACATCTCACACTGTTTAGTTTATACAGGGGAAGCTCTAGTATGTCATGTACTATTGTGTTCTACAATTTCTGGCAAGTGCAGGCATAGCTATAAGGTCGGTTGCTGCATCCAGTCATGTGCTAACTGCAGCACAGTCTTAGTGCTTCCAGGAATTACTGTTTTCTAAGCTAAAAATCTAATTTGCGAACAAGAGAATGATGCAATATAGCAATACATACTCCATGGAATAGTATCTGGTGAGGTTAGTGTAACTGTTTATGAGGTGCTAGAGGTTCTAAAGTATTTTTTATTTTTTCAGTGGAGAAACCCAAAGAGGAAAAGGAAAAGTAGCAATTTTATAGTTTTATTTCATTTTCAGATATGCATTTTAAGCTTTTAAAAAAAGTATAAAGACAGACTGGTATAAATACTGGCCATTTCTTCCTCTTTTGATAATCCAAAGACTAAAGTACTGTCATGAAAATCTCACTTGCTGATTCAATAAATGCTTATTACAGATATTAAGGATTACAGATATATGAGAACTAAATGCAGGCTTTACTTAAAAGGACTGCTGTCAACACAAAATATTTCTGTTGAACTAAAGAGAGACGTTGTTTCATTTTTAACAAAATAAGGATGGATTTTTTTATCTAGCTGAAGGCAAATAATAGTGATAATAAGTTTCATGATCTGAAGGTGAACTGATTGGTTACATTAGTGCAGGATTAAATTACTCTGATGTATGCAATAATGAGGTTTATGTAATTGATATTTGTTACATAAATTGCAAGATACTTTTTTGATTTGGGACTAAAGACAGAATCATCAGCTTAAGTTGTCCAGGTCTGAGGTGACAGATCAATGTAATTAATCTGTGTGGTGATTGTCTCAGAGGATAGAGCCTGAAAATGTTCCTGGATCCACCAGGTAAAGATAATGTGGAGTGTCTGGGAAATAACCAGCTGCAGAAACAAATTCTGCAGGAGCTGAGAAACCACAGAATAGCTTAGAGTTGATCATTGTACATCAGCCAAGCAATGGACTGATATGAGAGTAGACTTAACTAATTAGTAGAGCCTTCATCCTTCCCATCTGGAGATTTAACTCTGGTGTGTGCACAAGGCGGTCTTTATTAATCATGAATTGAACAAAGATGCCTATGACTCCTAGGCAACATTTTACGAGCTCAGCCAACACAGTTTCCTTTGGCTAAAGAGTATCAATGCCATACAGTGACTCAGGGTTGTTTTTGGCTATTCCACATATGCTGAATTAAGAAAAAAATGAGAAAATGCAGACTTGAAAATCATAGTTTTCAGAGCCATAGGATATATACTTTATATTGCAAGACATATATACATTAGAACTGGTTTTAAAAACCTATTTCTGTAGTGGCTAAGTGGTTTCAAGTGGCTTCTCCATCAATGGTTATTTTAGTGTCTGTACCCAAAACTGTGGCTCTGAGGGCTTCTCTTTCCAGTTAGTTGCTAGGTAGTGTGCAGGTAACAGTTTCAGTGCAGAGCTCATTAGAACTAAGGTGAATTTTTTTCTGGACACATCAAGAAACAACTCCATTTTGTTAGGGTTAAACATCTGTTTCACACCTAACCTGACCTGAAGTAAAACCCAAAACTTTTTCTGCAAAGGGCCCAGCAGGTGGTGGTCTCACAAAGCATAGCTACAGGAAGATGGTTATCTTATTTCTTATCAAGCAATTCAGAGCGAGGTAGAGAACACTAAGTTTCTTTTTCTGATGGGGACTCAGACCCAACTCTTTCACCTACATGGTGACATTTACTATCAAATACTGAAACATTCATCATGCCGAGAGAAAAGAGTAAGGCAAAATGCTGAAAATGTACCACCTGATGAAAAAGGCTTAGGCTTCAGGCCTTGCAAGATATTTCCGTAATTTATGTGTGTGGGGTTTGCATCAATATACTACCCAACCATTAATTAAAATACAAAAGAAAGTTTGAAGATGGACTGACAATCACAACTCATTAATCTTCAATTTTTTTAAAAAAAAATTTTAATAAAACTGTTTGACATGCTGCCTTAGACAGCCTAGGTGATTAGAGCAGTCTCTATCAAGATGACATGTTTGAGTCTAGAGGGTAGGAAGAGGTTCATGATACTTACACAAATGTTAGAGGTACCACAAACCAACAGGGGTATGTGGTAGTGTATAGTAGCTTCTAATGGTGTTCCATATTTCACAGTCCTTCAGGAGTCTTAAATTAAACTTTCAAGTGATACAAAATTAGGGAGATGAAGAATAGCTGGGGAGGACAGAGTAAGACTTTAAAGTGTTAAGTGCTTATTTGACAGAAAAAACTGAGATTCTTTCAGTATTCTGTATCAAGAAAATCATGTCTTATATTTTGCCTTTTTTTCCCCCATTTTTGCTTGTTGAACTTTCAAATGTAGAAGTGTTGTTGTTGCTAAAGGATAAAACCAAAACATAAGGGTGATATTTTAGATCTCTGCTTTCCACAAGAAGAAAAAATATGAATGCAACCTCTCACTAATGGGTTTCCTTTTAAGTGGTTGGTCAGAACAATGTGACTGCTCTGTTTGGATAGAGTGGTAATAAAAACGACAAAAATCAAATTGAAGCACAGAAAATAATGTTTCGAGATCAAAGCTAAAAAAAGTAAAAGCAAGGTCTAAAAGCTCAACATCATACCAGCCAATGAAAGATGTAATTATACACAGAGTGAGAGAGTGCATTAATGAAACCTTGTATTGTAAAGTTACAGTGTCAGAACACTGTTTCTCACTCTGACATTGTACTTTCTGAATATAATCTTTTCTGTTTGATAAACTTTTCTATTTCTTGAGGGTAGTCTTTGACTTGAATAATGAATTCTGTTCTTTAAAAGTAGCTGTGATTGCCTTGTCTTTTTTGGTATCAGTGGAGGAACATATTTTCACTCTTAAGTCATATATTTAGTTCTGCTCATAGTTTATCAGGTAATACTCTTTCCTCACACCTTATAAACTTCTATAAAATTATTTATAAAACCTTACCTTTATAAAATGAAATTCCCTATTTTCCTCTTGACCCTGTTGTCATGCCTTGTTCCAGAACAGGCAACATAAAAAGGTTTTCTCCTTCACTCAAGTCTGTGACTTGTATTCCAGATGACAATCTTCTCCACTTTTGTGCTGTTCAAACCATCTCTAAATTTGTTTTACTTGCTTCTGATGATCACTTAGTTGTTGCCATAACAATTATTGCCAATGCTGCTTTTTTGCCAAGTTCAGTTGTCTGTCTCTGACTTCCCTTCAGATCCCAAAATCAAACCTTTCTGGTTCTAAGTCAATTCTGCTAACATTGCAAATACAATCACAGTTCTCTCCCTACTTTTACTCCTCCTAAAAGAACCTCTATACTGAAAAGTAGGATCTTGTCCTTGGAGGTGAAAGTTGAGTTGAATCTTTCATACGAAGGACTGTTGCTTTTGCAGATTGTACTCACACTGACAGGCATTTATTCGCACAAAGACTCAGGGATCATCTCCCCATGCCACCTGATTGACTATATTTAATTTTTCCCCCGCACCTTCCCTTCCCATTTCTCATAGTGCAGAAAATATTATACTTTGTACATCTTTCTTCCCAGCATCTTGCATAACTCTGAACCTTCAAGGTTCTAATTTTTCTCTTCATATTGCTACCGTATGTCATTTGCTAAAGATGTCTTTCTCAACAATTCATTCTTTGTTGCTGATACAGTCATGTCCATTCCTTCTGTCTCTATGTTGCAAAACCTTTTCTGGGTTGGTTCATAAGGCCACTCCCTATACAGGAATTTTTGCAACACATTTATGACTCTCAGAAATAAAGATCAACTCTTGTACTCTTTGATCACTCTTTTCTCCAGCTCTCTTATTCAGGATACAAACTGTTTTGAGACAGAAGTGACCCTTTGGAAAGAACACTTTAAATATGAGTAACATAGCCTTATATACCCATTGCATTTTGCCTCATGGAAAGCAGCATTTTATTCAAGATATATAATTCCTTGACTGAAAGTTATTCATAGAAATATTAATTAGAAAAAAAATAATCTCATGCAAAGTAAACAATTAAAGGAAAGTAAAACAATATAAATACATTAAGCTCAGATTTCAAATAACCTCAGCTCAGCAAATTCAGAGTGTGAAAGAAGGAGTCATCTGTGTGTTAGCTCAGACACAAGGCTCGTGACTGCTTCCTTGCACAAAGGTCCTTTGAGCATTTGATCATTCCCTTAGAGGCTAGGAAGTGATTGACCTGTTTAAGGAATGATGAGTCCAGCCAGGCAAATTATTTCTCTGTGTCTCCTTGTCTTGCCACCTTTTATCTCTCATTTGTGTTTTTGTAAGGTCTTTTGAACAATCATTGTCTTGTAGTATGCTCAGGTGCATGGCTTTGCCAATGCTGTTTCTATCTAAGCTGTGATTTTGTCATAGAAGGCTCTGTGAAAAAATGCAAGAACCATACGCACTGGTGCAAGTCACTCATGTTCACTGGATCCTGAAACCTCTCCACCTATGCTAGTGAAAAAATCTCTGATTTGGTATGCTTTAGTGGGCGTTCCTTGTCCCTTTTCTTCTTCCTTTGTTCAGTTTGAAAGACATGGTAGACAATATATCAGTAGTATCTTTCAAGTCTTCTAGTATGTATTTAGACTATGAGACTTTGAGTAAAATCCCAGAAGGGTGTATGCTGACAGTTGTCAATTCAGCCATGCTTAGTGGTAGAGTAATAAACAAGCAGGGAGTACTGAAAACCTAGATTAGTTGGTCATCAGCATGAAAATAAACTGGCAATGTGTTTTATCCATTCTATGTAAGCAATTACTTTATAAGTCTTAGGATAGATTCTAGGACATTAGCTTGTTGTTTTGTTTATCATTTGCTACAAATCTATCTGCTGTGTTCTGACAAGAGATAATGGTATATGACTCATCTATTTCTGGAAATGTTTCTTCAGTGTACACAGATGGTGTTTATAGAGCCAATGTGAGGGGTGAGCTATTCGAGAACAGGAGATCTGCAGTGTCAAAGATTTGTCATATATATTGTTCTCTATACTGAGCAGAAAAACTGTCCTTTCTAGTCTGGTTCTGAGGTGTTTGTATTCATGAAGCTCAGAAGACAGAGGCCATTTACTACTCTTTTGTCTGTGCTAGCACATAACTCATCCTTTGTGTGGAATGCAGAATTCTCTTTTGTCAATATCTCTTGCTTCAGCTGTTGTCATGGCAACAACTAGCATCTTCGCTGAAATTCAACCAAAGTTTAACATGGACTTGGACTGATGCAATAAATTGCTGAAATTTTAACCCAATTTACCACCCTTTAAAGTCAGATTTTGTCTTACAAACAAGCATGTTCTGTTCTTGTATGTAAGCAGCCCATGGAAAGTAGTAAGCTGTACATTGCTTGTAGTAGCAGCAGGTTTAATTAACGGACACTAGTTATTCCTTGATATTCATATTTTATGGTATTCAGTTCATGTGTTTCAGTGCATAAGAGTCTCCAAGTCTTTTCTCTATCATTCATTATTCTGCTTTTTAGCTGTGGTAGCATCAATCCATTCTTTTGTCTCATGTATATGCAATGCTGGTATATGTAATGCCCAGGTTACAGGAAAATGGCATAGAATTTTCAAACTGAAAAAGTGTGCCATTATACATGCTCACCTCAGACTATAGAGATAAAATGTATTGTTTAATTCATGATTCTTTGCTGCTTGTGCATTTTACTGTGCAATCTTTCTGTCAAAGTATTGTTTACAAGAAGAAATAAACTTCTTTTAAACATTTATTGTTCTGAAAGTCAGTCTCAGGAGATATAGAACAGCAATAGTGTCACTGGGGAATTTATTGGATTTTGAGGTACTTTCTTGTTGTTTGAGAGATCATAAAAAATTCTGCTATTTCAAAATTTATTTCATTTGATTTAAAATATGAAAATCCAGCCATATATTGAAATACACATTGCCTTGATCACTGCAAGCATAATTTTTTGAAAATTTGAAGTTAGTGGAAGGAAAAAGTTACATGTTTATGAAGATTTTGTAGCTTTTGCTAGTGTTTCATTTTTTTCTGATATAAGGGACCTGTAAGTTAATCAGATTGTGAGTTCATGCCATTTTACAGTCTTTTCTACTGCCTATCTAAATGGAATAGTATGAAAGCCAAGACAGATTAATTCAGAATTTCTGGAAAAAGAGCAGCAGTTGCCCAGTGTGTTTCATTCAATATGGTCCAAGTGAAGTAAATCTTGATAGATTAGGATGAAGCTGCACAACATTAGTTAACAGGTTACAGCACAACATGAGTTAACAGGTCAAGAGAATTTTCAGTCTTCTTTCCCTTGCTATCTTCTCTTCCTCTCCTGCTTCCAGGACCAGATTTCCCTATTTCTCTTGTGCTGGTTGCATGGTAAATCAGATATGTTATTAAATTTCCCTTTTAAACTACCAGGGTAGAGTTCTACCATTTTCCTGAGAGTGATGCAGAAGTTAGAATATATGAGGAGGGTGAAAGGAGAGGGTCAGAACCTCCTCTTTCACACTCAGCAAACCTCAGCTACACTGAAATGTCTGATGTCATCTCTAATAAGCCCAGCTACCTCTTAGCACATAGGAAGTGAAAGAAACATGTTTAGATGTCTTGGAGGAGTATTAAATATCTGCTGAGAAGGAGTTATTTAGAGATTCTTCCTGGAATGTAAGATAAGAAAAATTAACTACTCCTCAAATTCATAGAGCCACTGTCTTCCTGGACCAAATTGTGCAGAACTTCCTGCTGGAGACTATGTAGCTCAGGCCTTTACCTAATAGAGCTGAACCCATTGATGACATTTATCTTTGAACAGCAGCCAAAGAGGACAATGTCCAGAATATTATTAAGATGCAGACAGAGTTGGATGTGACCCTGAATAAGTTTTATTAAAAAAAATTGCACAGGAAGCAGTGATGCAGAATGTGCAGAGAAGTGGGTTAGACCGGGAGAAAAGGAATAAGGGAATGGTCAAGCTCTGTCTTGCTTTGTTTGTTTTTTTGTTGTTGAAACTGTAGCCAAATCCCCACAAATTTCAGAGAAAGATTTATGCAAGTGGGATGATATCACCTATCTACCAACTGAAGGCAAAGAATTCCCTTAAGAACATGGTGGACATTCAATCTAATGGATGAGGTGACAGAAATAATTGCCCTGCTGGAAGAACCGATCAGATATTGTCAAGGCGCAGAATGCAGATGCAAGTGTGAAGTCACTTTGATATTTTAGGATTTTTCTTAAATAAGGATTATATTTGACCATAACTGAACTTTCAAATGAATCTTTTTCATTCATGTTCTATAAGTCACTGTTTGCAACATTGGTGGTTAACATTGAAACAGCAATTATTTCTCATTTATTACTGTGCATGTTTCATATTCCATTTCAAGCAGTTGTGAATATTCTGTGAGAAGGCAGTAACAATGGTAATGTTCTCTATTACTGCTGTAATTACCTATTTCCAACCACAGAGGCAGTGCTTGAAATGATCAGCTCCGTAAGGAAAAAAATAGTAATGTTTTGTTCTTTTAATCACTTTTTTGTTTCCTGTTCTTGTTTTATACTGTAATTAAACAAGTTTTAATTTTAATTTTATTTTTTTAAATGTAAGTTTCCATCTTAAAAAATGTTTTTTATGCTAACAGTAATTATGTTCCTGAAGTTCTTTACAGTGAACAGCAACATTTCTCCTTGAAGATGGTTTGTGACTGAGAAGTGTAAAATCATACAAATGGCAGTCTGTGCAATTATGACATATAGGCTTCACCCTTTAGCATCTTTTAAATTTGTATTAAGTGGTGGAAGGACCGCCACATATTCCTCATGGCCTTTAAAATATGGTTTCTAGAAAGAATATGCATGTTTTAAGAAATAGTTTACAGTTGGATCTTTTGCTTTAAAAGATGAGTATTTATTCTGGTATATGGTGTACGAGTGCTATATCCAGTTATATTTTCAGAATTCTGCATTTTCTTAACTGTTGAAGTACGTAGTATATTAGAAACCTGATTTTCTGTGGGCTTGCTTCAAGAGATGGACATCAAAAGACTTTATCTGCCATATCTCCTGCTCTTTCTGCCCGCCTATGAGAAAGCAGATCTGAGATCTTTAAGACCCCACTTTCACTAACATCAGTTTAATGCTATGTTCAGGCTGAGCAAATCCGCTCAGAAACCAGATAACAGAATCTCCCATTAGTCCTCTTCAGCTCAGGAATCACAGGTGTGCTGGTGACATAGCATTCCTACTGGGGGTAGGAAGAGAGAAAAACCAGTCATCCAGTCATATCCATTATGTCTTCAAGTCTGCTTGTGCCTTCATCAGCAGTGGAACATACGGGGTGTAGATAGACTGATGTGTGTCTTGCAGTCAGTCTGTTGCAGTTGATCAAAGCTGTCCTTGTGTTTGGGACACTTGAAATGTTTCCTCCTGTACAGATGTTATGTGACCTAAGAGAAAGTAGTTTCCTGCTCTGTTTATCCACCCAAGGCTCATTCTGTTCCACTGTGTTGCTGCTTATAAAATTGCAATACCTGTTCAGTCCATTACTATTTGCCCCGTGTTGTTAAGATTTCCAACAGGTTTGAAGGAGTTTAGGAGGGTATCAACAGACAAACAGACAAAAGGTGAATATTCCCACTTGTTTGTGCATATTCATAGGGATGTAATGGAAACCTTGCTTCCTTAGGAAGACGCTGGAAAAAAAAAGAAAATATTTCATTTGTGAAATGGGAGACATGGTAACTATTTAGTTACTACTTTCAGTGAAGTATTGCTTTTTCCTTGGTTAAAATTATTAGATTTGTTTTGTCAATTATCCTAGAAGCTATGTAGAAAGCAAGGCTATTACCGTTGTTAAGCAACAGGACTTTGGCCAAGATATTTTTACAGTGACTGATTAGTAAGCCTGACTGCAATATATCTCTCCATTACTTTAATTAAATGGAAGGTAACATCCTCTAATGGATTATGGCATAGTGCTGCCTACCACTAGATGGTCTGGTTGTGCCTTGAGCTTGCACACAACGGTAAGAGATGAAGAAAGGACACACAACCTTTGATTTTGGCTCTGTTGAAACCTTTTAGTGATTGACCTGGGTCCTGGTTCAGTCTTAGTAATGTGACCACACCACAGCACTGAAATAAAGCACCTTTACTGAGCTGAGCAACATCTGAGGAGCTCAGGGTGCAGGCAAAGCTCGCTTCCATCCACCCATGTAGGCAGATTAATTATGAGGCTCCTCAGAACAGCACCTGGGTGAGTTAGAACCAGTAGGGGTAGCAATCATGAGTAGCCAGTGAGACAAGCTGGCTATCCTGATGGGTCCAGGATCTTGCTTTTGTTCTCAGACACACTAGTCAGGGTTGAAAATTGAGACCCCTACTGATCTTTCAAAAAACTGACCAAAACTCACTTTTTACTTTTAGCCCCACAATTGCCACAAGATGTGGAAGATGAATATTCAGTGCCTTCTCTGACTGTGGGAAACCTCACATTTTCTCTGTCAGGAGAGTAACCTGACCTGGAAAAGTTGAACTCTCCTGTCTGGACTGAGCCTTTTGCAGCAAAGAATTTGATATTTCAGAGATAGGGAACATGATGCTGAAGCCTAGTGATCATCCCAGATTCTAGAGACAGATAGACCTGGATTCTGATCCTTTCTCCAACTTACATGAGGAAAACCAAGAGTGTCTGATCCCTGCTATAACTGAATGTTAATCAGAGGCTTTCAGACCACAGCTTCAGTTTGAGAGAATTCTGTCAAAACTATGCTTCAAGCAGCTAAATTTCTTTTTAGATACCTAGATGTGATGGGTGACATTCCAGTACCCCTGAGGAAAAGGTCAGCTTCTGTGTATTTTTTGCACTGCCCATAGGAGATTCTGGCAAGGAAGAAGCCATCAATGGCAAGCTGACTGAACTGGCACCACCTGCCTTGCTGTAGGGGTGTCAAGCCCTTCTAGAAAGGGCTTTTAAAATAAAGCAGTTTATTAAAGCATGTGTTAATGAACTGAAATTTCAGAAAGGCTGGATTTTTCTTAATTTTTAATTGCTTTCTGTTGTTTTTTGGTTTTTTGGTTTTTTTTTTCCCAAGTTCCTTTGTGAATTATTGTAGTACAGAGCAAATCTTTTGCACTGTAATTGGGAGAGGAATTTCTAATTAATGTGTTGTATTCCATAGCAACCAAAACATTTCTAGACACAAATGAAGCCAGCATTAATGACACCCTCCAAAAGTACAATGATTCTGAGTCTTCATTGAAGATGAATACTGTGCCGGATTTTATGTGCAAATGCATAAACAATGAGAAAAAAAAAAGACAAGCCTGTCAGATAAGATTATTATCCAAAAGATGAAAAGAGTAGTCAAATATTTCTAGTGTCTGATTTTTAGCTTGTCTACCTTTTCCATGTTTTTTTTTTAATGTTTGCTTGTAGGGAGTATTAATCCCTGGTTGTCATTTGACACTTCTATACACATTTGCCCCATGCTATCTGAAGGATCACTGTTTGCTGTTTTACAGTTTTCACTCTGCTGTATTTGGTACTTCATGCTCTCTCTGGTTATGGCCTGTCAGCCTTTTCTCATTGAGAAGTGAGATTCTAAAATGGAATGTTCCGGAATAATTTGTAACATGTTCTTGATTTTAACAGAACTCCCATCTACTTTAATATGGTAATTTTATATTTTTAAACTTTGATATGGTTTAAACTTGAGCTTGTTTTCTTACTAAGAGAAGAGATGTGCTAGAACATTCATTTACTGATCAACCAAACAATGTTATAATGAAGAAACCAAATCTGGAGTTGCTAAAAGGAGTATCCTGATCTAGTTTGGCTAGTACACATAAAATTTATGAAATAGACAAAGGAGTTTCTTGGGCCTTGGCAGAAAGTTCATGAAAATAAATATTTTTGATAGAAGAAAGTGAAATTTTCCTTTTAAATACAGTCACTTAAGACACTATCAACAAAACAATAGCTAACAATATTATAAGTAACTCTGTTGGGCTTTGTTGAATTTGAGTTTGCATAGCTCAGTGCACCATGTAAGTGCATATCAGGGCTCAATCTAAATAAAAAACGTGGAATATAAACAGAGATATATTATGCTTGTCATGGGATTTCAGTGTGGAAAGCTGAGACATGTCCACAAATAAACTTTTTTAGAAAATTAAGGATTTTGGAGAGTTTTCTAACAGAAAATAAGTATGGAAATAAACTCATGGTGCTTGTTCTCTGTGCTAGTGTATATTGGCAGCAGATGTCACCTCAGTCTGCTGTAAGGTTTTCCACACAGTCAAATTATTAGAAATTTAACATGGTCCTGGAATCAGTGTAATCCCAGCCTCTGACCACCCATATTTGCTTGAACTGCACAAGTGCAAATGGGAGCTTTGACCTTTGGGGTACTGTAGTATTGGATGGATGGGAAGATGGTTAGAAGGAGATGCTTTTATGTATCCCAATAATACTTCCTCTGCTGTGTTTAATTTACAGAACTAAGAGGAATGGTACATGGCTCTAGATGACTTTACTGTAACTGGCAAGGATGTCTTCTTTCTTTTCTGTATAGTGAATACAGGTTGTTTCACTTTTAAAGAAAACCTTACTAATAGTTTTTATGGGTAGCTTCACTTAAGGAGTGAGGGAGTAGCAAGAGTGGTAGCCAGAGGCCTTGAAGTCCCTGATGACGTGGAAGCCACAGTAGTACATAGGTGCATGCAGAGTAAACAGTGTCTGTGGTGCCGGTGGCTGCCCCTGAGGCAGCTGTGACAGTCCCTCCATGGTCTAGACTTCCAGGTATGGCACAAATGTTTCAATTTCTGTTTCCATTGATGAAGCATTGCAGTGTAAGAAGGATATCCTTTGTCCCCATCTATGTACCTCTTTCTTCCATTTGTAAAACAAGACAGTAGTGATAATATTTAGTGATGATACTCACTGCTGTAGCAAAGCATCTTGAGATTGACAGATGCTGTGGAAGAACAATATTAATTTCAAGAGGTAGGTACTGCCACAGCTGTAAATCTGGATGAAAAGTATCACACTGAACAATTCTGACAAAACATCGTTTTTCTAAAGAAAACTGAACCATCGTGTGGGACTGCATCACTTCTAACACCGTTTTTGACAGGAATGTGTCAAAATGAATTGTTTTACCTTTTTGTTTCATTTCTGTTATACCAAAATATTTCATATGAAGTCATTCTTTTTTTTGTGTCTTTTTTTTTTGGCTGCTTATGGGTAAATTGCACCTGTGAGCTATCTTCTGTCCTGTGGGTTCACTTACTAGGGTAATCTTTCTAACCCAGATAGATGACTTGATAACTCTGCTCACGGTCTGATTAACGATGACTTTGTACTCTTTGTGGTTTTCCAAGTAAAAATCTCTAGGTATCAGTCCTTGATATATTCAGATCTTTCTGTGTGGATCCCCACAAATCTTTCAGTCTCAGTGTGGAGCTCTCTAATGTGTTTGAGAGTGCAACATGGTTAATGTTAAAGGACCCTTTCCTCCAGGACCCCATGGCATGTGAGTAATTACAGAGACACGGGATAGCATCTTTTAAATAGATGTACTGTTTATTCACACCAAAGTACACAGGATGCCAACAGCCTGGGACTCACCTCCTGCAAGACTTAGTTGAAATCTGAAGTCTTGGGGAATGACCTTAGCTCAGTGCCACACCATTGCAATGACCTCTGTCTAGCTTGGCACTGAGAGATGGACTTTCCCCTTCCTGAACACTGGGACTCTTCTTGCTGCATATTCCCTTCTACTTTCCTTCAGGCTGAGGTCCTTAACAGTTCAGTGGTCTTTCTAACCTTGAGAAATGGGCTGGTGAAAGATATTTCTTACTGACTGATTCACCAATTATTTCCCCTGAGGAGTTCTAGTATTCTGACTGAAGAGATCCTAATGATGACATTACTGTGTTTTCTGCTCATTATGGCTAGCATCTCTCTTTGATTTAACTTCACACAGCCAACCAAAATAATGTCAAATAGGTAAAAGGAGATACATCAAAGCCTTAGACATAAAAGAAAGAGGAAAAAACCACTTTCAAAATAGAAACAGCATATCATATTGGTGAGGATTATAAGAAAGTATTTTCACACCTCAAATTAATTAATGAAGTTAGATTTCAGGCAGGCTATCTAAAATGAGGATTTGATATGCAAGGAAGCACTTGTGTCAGTTTTTAGTTTTGCTTTTATGCTATCTTTGCTTAGTTTTTGTTATCTTCCCTGTCTATTTCTATCCAATGAAGTCATCTAAAACTAGATCAGAAATTGGAATTGTACAGTGGTCAGAGATAGAAATGCAGAGGACAGTCAAGAACTGCAGTGTAATTTTAGTTGCTTAGCTGTGTCCCCACTCTACTGTTACAATAGCCATTAAGAAAAATGAAAATGCAGGAAAATGCAGGAAAATGATGAAAACACAGGATGTTTTAAAGCAATCACTTCTTCCTGTAGTTCTTTGGTCTCTTTTATTGGAAGGAGCTATTCCCAAGTATATATTTGGTATAACTAACTTTGAAAGAAAAGTAGTTAAAGAAATGGAGAATTGAAAAATGGGATATGATATAATATCTTATATCTTTCTTTAATAAGCACAGCTAGATGGAGTTTACATGGTAGGTTACTATGTCTGAGTAATAAAATATGCACTGTAACGACATGAGAAAATTACTTTGAAGCTGCAGAAAGTGGAAGCTAGCTGAAAAATTATTAAAAAGTAAGGAGCTGAAGAAACAGATGATAATAGACAGATAAAGGAAGTGCTGAGATAGGGACAGTGGTTGTACATTGTTCCTATATGTATAGTTTTGAACAGATAATTTTTAATGTTTTATTTAATTTCCTAGCTATGAAAGCAAGGGAAAGGAGCTTTAAAACCCTCATATGGACTGTTTCCAAGGCATCCATCATTATTGGCTTCTGGTCCAGCTCCCTGTACTTACTATTTCAAGTGAATGCCTGTAAAGTCTATTGTATGATACAGTAGGAAATAATCACAGTAACAGTAATCACAGTTCTGAAAGCCTCTTGGAGATTTATTGCAGAAAATATTTCTTTTTGTGATGCTTCAAGTATTTCATCTTCCTATAAATTGATCAAACCATCTATCCCCATTATCAATCAATGCCATGTTTGTTTAGCTAACTCTTTAATGTCTGTTCCTCTCGCCCACTGAAGGCCAAATGATGGATCCAGACTACTCAGAAGTAGGCTGCAATAGTTGTGTAATGCTGTTAGAGACTAAAAAAGCATTCAATGATTAATTTGTTAAGTAGGTGGGATTTCTTTGATGTTTATGTCTATTTTTCCCAGTTAAATTGCTGGGATTTCTTTGATGTTTATGTCTATTTTTCCTGTGACAAATTCGTGGTAAAGCAGTACATAGAAACACTTTATAGGTAGAAAAATATACAAATCCCTCCTGCTTTACTTCAGATTGTAAGGCAAATAAAACAGTTATAGTTTTCTGAAAAGACAAACACATCCTAATTCTTAGATGTAGTCTTAGTTTCTTTATTTTCTAGGAAAAAAGGAAAAATCTTTCCAGTGATTTATGACAGAATTCAGTAACTAAAGAAGAAGATACTGCTGAGAGGAATTGTCTGCTTACCATGTCTGGTTAATTTTCCCCTGTACCTTTCAAAAAGGAATGTAATTTTGGTATTTGGATAGCCAAACCATAACTTGAGTTCTAACTTCCCTGATAACCCACACATCCTGTTGCATTTCAAAATGAATTAGTGAACTGCCCAAATAGGATTCTAATCAGGCTAATACATATTTTCTATGTCATAATTCAGAAAGGAAATATTTACATATGTCTATGTTTTTGAATTAGAGTACAAAAAGTAAATAAATATGGTATTTCATATTTAGTATTAACTGAACTGAAGGATCAATAATTTAACTTTAATGAAAAGTTTTTATTTAATTTCATTAAGAATCCATACAGTAACGTGTAGTGTATTTTTAAAATAATATGTTAGATACTGATTCTTCCATTCTGCACTTTTTACCAGTCAAGCATTGATAGGTAACAATAGCTTTCAAATTATCACAACCATAATTTTATTGTGTGATTTCCTATCAGATGACCTAATGCTGTGTTCTATTTTATTTTATTGCTGTTATCTACTAATTTCACTCATTTATTTACCAGAAATAAATGTTGATATAATTTTAATTGATCTGACATGAAAAGCAAATAAAAGATATCTTTATATTTATTTGTGTAAAAAGCTGCAACTCACAGGCATCTCATTCACTTATCTGTGTCTTCTTCTGGCCGCTGGTACTGGATATGTAAGTACTGCTGCATGAAGTGGGAATGAAAACTGTCTTCTCCTCGGTGGATAAATGAGTCTTAATCTGCTGATGGTATATGAAAGCTTTTACCTGATACCTAGAGAGACATCTCACAATTGAAGGATGTATGATTTGATTCAGTGTACTCACTATATAGGTTAATGCTGGACAATAAAGAAAATATCCCAGATGTCACTGCCAGCAAGTTTTGGCAGAAAGTAGGGCAGCAAGGAAGGCAAAACATCCACAAATTTTCCAAAACTGAGATCATCTTTTATCACTGGATATTCTATAATGTACATTGCAACTAGGCTTTCACAGTGAACAAAAATTTTAAAAGTCTGAAAACCTAAGAATAGCCTCCATGTTTCCTAATTTACATATCTCTTAAAATTAAACTAATTTGCATTTAGATATTGCCGAAAGAGTGTGCTCTTTAGTTTTGTGAACTCTGAACCCAGGAGGAAATCAGATACGCAAATTTAGCACAATGACTCACTTATTTTCAGGCATGTGTATGTCTGTATTGGAAGTCAGATGGGATAGCCTGAAGCTGAAAGTTTAGTTTTCCCATTTTAACAGTTGATAGACAAAGGAAACAAAAAATTTTGACTACATGAAAATTAATCGAAAATCAGTCAGTATGCTTTAAGTTTCCTTTAGAAGTAAATGGCAGGTTGGAATAGCATAATTTTATAAATTGCTTCCCAGACTGTCTGCTAGTAGGTGTTGCATTGCAGTACAAACAGTTGTTTCTGTTATTATAGAAGCATCTGGTGGACCTGAACAATCTATGCTTGTGTTTTGTTAGGTGCCCTGTGAATACTGAAAGAAGGAAAAGTATCTTTGGTCTCAGCCTTAAGTCTGTATTGTGTCAACTGTTTGAGCAGTAAATTTTCTGTGAGTATTGATACAAAAGAGATGAAAGATGCAGGGTCAGAAATCTTCTAGTGCCATGCTTCTTATCAGAACAGAAAGTTTCCACTTTCACTAATTCTTTATTTCTTCTTTTGTATGCACACACACAAATATTGCAAATAGAGAGAGAAGTTGAACAGTAAAAGCAAAATTTCATATACATTCCTTCTTCTATGTTTCTGTTTTGTTTTCGGAAGAAGGTATGTATTTATGTGTACATGACAAACAATAAAGAGCAAGAATGAAGTACAAAACCTTTTCGCTTTTACCTGTGCATGCAAAAAAATTACATTTCTTGTTCTGGAGCCACCAAAATTATCAGAATTGCTTCTTTCGATGGGCTGTGATACTGAGAAGACAGCCCTCAGAACAGCATGTCAAAGTGTTTTCCAAGATGGCAGTGGTGTTGGACACTTGCACTCTTAAGAAAAACAATTGAATGTAAGAACTGAAAAAGTGATGAACAGAAAATAGAAATGGAAGTAAATTTTAGGTTTTTTCGCTTAGTACCATGCTGGTTGTTTCAGATATGTTCTGTCTTTGTGTAACACATATAACCAATACCTTTTATAAAACCAATCTTTTTTCCCCTTTGAGGCTTTTGTAAAAGTAGAAAGTAAATACTTGATGGTTTTGGTGATTTATTTTCTATTTTCAGCATGTGTTTTAAGTGCTCCATCTCATTTTTGTGGCTTTTTTTATACCATATGTAGCAGCATGAGAAAGACATTAGTAAACAATAATGGTAACTCATGGTTTTGGGGCTTCTGAGACATTGTTTCTTCAAGATGAACTGAATAGCCAAGAGCTAGAAATATGAGAACTGTGAATTCAGACTTTTTGAAAGCATGGAGGAAATTATTCTTAGGTTACTAGTACTAAAATAACAATAATAATAATAATAAATGTTAGAGTAGCCTCTCTTTTAAGTGTCACTTTGTAACTGTCTCACAATGTATGATTAAAAATAAGAGTTATTACATACAGTGGCAAGGATCATAATGAAGTACAAGTTCACAAGCAAATGCTGAAATGCTTTGTCAAGTTGTACCTAAACTGAGCATGTACAAAAGGGCAGGTATTTAAACAAACTCCCTTTTCATTAAGGATAGTTGATCTACATAATTGTGAGCTATCAAGGGAACAAGTAACTAGTTCAGTCCTGGGCAGAACTGCTAGTTACTTCACTGGAAATTCTGATAATAAATGTGTTTAAAGGTTGGATATCTGAGTGAAACTATCAATGAATGTTTCTATCTGTAAGAATTGGTATTTTTCTTCCCTAAAAGTATACTTAAAATCCCCTTTTTTTACAGCTAGGGCATTGTTGGGGTGCCTCAGCCTGCTCTCGGGCTGAAACCATCAAATGTCAGTCACCAGAAGAGATCACGGCGGTCTAGGTTACCTCCCCCTGGGTGGCTCCCAATCCTAAATTACCTCCCCCTGTTCCAGAAAGTTCTCCCTTTTGTAGTTATTAATTGGTTCCCTGTTATGACTCCTGCCTCCCTGTTTTCCCCATTTGTTCTGAAAAATTGTATCCTCCCCTCTGCTTGTACTCCATTGGTTGTTTTCCCTTTCCCTGCCTTACTCCACCCCCCCATAAAGGGGGCTAGCCCGCGTCTCCTCGGTGCTTTTTGCTGGTCCCTGGTCCCTCCTGCAAATAAACCTGTTGGAACTCACACCAGGAGCCCCTCCCGCCTTCTTTGCCTCCGGGCAAACGCGAGCCTGATCATCGGCTGCCCGACGTGCTTCCTCTGAGGAGGAGCCAGCGCACGCACCCATCCCACGCCGATTCCACTGAGCCGTCCAGCGAGGACGCTGTGGAGGCCAACGCTGCGTCCCCTCTGCCCGAGGGCACGCTGGGGCTTGTGCTGACAAGCCCCCGGCTGCGTTAGGGCATCACTTTCTACAAGGACTGAAACTTAGCAACAGTGATAAAAAACATTCTGTCACATGAGTTGAACAAAAGGTTATGATGAGCCTATGGGAAATAGACTTCAGTGGAGCACTGAAGCAAAAATGAGGAGGAACGGGTTATTTTTCTTTGTTTTCCTTGCAGTGTGATATCATAGAATCACAGAATGTTTTGGGTCGGAATGGGCCTTAGTAAAGATTGTCTAGTTTCAGCCCCCCTGTAGTGGACAAGGGTAACTTGCACTAGACCATGTTGCTCAGAGCCCCATCCAGCCTGGACTTGAACACTTCTAGGGATGGGACATCCATGGCTTCTCTGGACAACCTGTTTCAGTCCTCACCACCCCCACACTAAAGAATTTCTTCCTAATGTCTTACATAAACCTACTCTCTTTCAGTTAAAACCATTAGCCCTTGTCCTTTCACTACATGCCCTTGTAAAAATTCCCTCTCCAACTTTCTTGTAGAGCCCCTTTAAGTACTGGAAGGTTCTGTAAGGTCTCCTTGGAGTGTTCTCTTCTCCAGGCTGAACAACCCCAACTCTCTCAGCCTGTCTTCATGGGAGAGGTGCTCTATCTCTCTGATCATCTTTGTTTCCTCCTCTGGACTCACTCCAGCAGGTCCATATTCTTCCTGTGCTGAGTACCCTGGAGTTGGATACAGTAGAGCAGGTGGGGTCTCAAGAGAGCAGAGTAGAGGGGGAGAATTGTCTCCCTTGGTCTGCAATAGTATTCCCTACTTGAAAAAAGCTGGGAGATAGTTTTTTGACTTATGATTGCTCATAATATTTTATGAACCAAGACTGGGCTAGATCATATTCTCTAGTTTATGAAAGAAAAGTAGTCTGAACTATAAAGTTATATAATTTGTATGGTTTCAAAGAAGTGGACTCCTATTCTCCATTGTTCAACAAGATCTTGGGAGAGAAATGATTTGACAAGTCTGTCACAGACAACTTCCTTCAGGCCCCATCAATAGTACACTAATGAGATTTTTAAAGCTACCATCTTTTCCACATCTTTTGAAAAAATCAAGGGCATATGAAGTTGGGTTCAGAGGAGTCTTGCCTGTGTACTTGCAGATAATACAAATCAACTTTAATAATTATATGATTTTATCAGGGAAGTATTTATGTATCATACTGCTTATCATACTACTTATGGTAAGTGAAAAAAGACTGTACTTCAGGGGCTGCTCTCAAAGGGGCTGTCATCAGTGTCTATATATGCTTACCTCCAGAAGGAAGGGTGGAACTGGTGCGGCCTACTTAAATTCAGGCTTTTAAGTTTAAACTTCAGGTGCAGCAGGCAGTCTGACAGGGAGTCTTGCTTTTCTCCCTGTATGATTTTGCTGTGAACAGAGCATAATCATGATGGCACTCTGGTTTTGGAGTCATGTCCTGGCTCTTGTTTGAATCCACACAACAGTATTACTTGTGTTAGGCAAGAGCTAAAGCACAGGAATCAAATTTTTTGAAAGTCGAAACATTTATGTATGGATCCAAGCCATTTTACTAACTCTTTTGGATTTCAGTCAAGCTCTTTTGTAGCTATAAGGAATTTCAAAGAAGGAAGAGTAAATTAGAAAAGGAAAAAATTATGCCTGTAGCATAATCTTGAGCACTAAAAGCACATAAAATTGTAGCACTATCTTGAGAAAACTTATAACTGTGTTTAATCCATATGTAGGATCCCAATGTAATATTTTACAAAATTCTGATAAAGGTGAAATCAATCAGAAGAGAGCTGCAATCCCCATTCTTCGTCTGGGTCCTTTCTGAGATGTCTGACTATTGCAATGACGCTGAGAATTAATAATGTTTTATTATTCCATTGATGCCTAAGCCACAGATCAGTCTTTGGCTGGCTTCTGTATGTTTAAATCATAACAAGAAGATGCAGTGGGCAGCTCTAGTGAAATTCTTATTCAGCAAACTGCATATGTTCACAAATTACTTATAAATATTGCAAATTGTAATCATCAGAAATCATGGCTGTAAGAATAGTGTGGGATTCTTGCAATTTTTTATGAGACTTGCAAATAAATGATAGACAGATACAAGCAATAAAAATAATCACAGAATCACAGAACAAGCTGAGTGGGAAGGGACCTACAAGGATCATCGAGTTCAGTTCCTGGCCCTGCACAGCACCATCCCCATCCCCAAGAGTCACAGCAGGTGTCCTGGGGGGTATTTTCCAAACACTTCTTGAATTGTGTCAGGCCTGGTGCTGTGACCACTTTCCTGGGGAGCCTGTTCCAGTGCCCAAACACCCCCTGGGTGAAGAACCTTTTCCTAATATCCAACCTAAACCTCCCCTGACACAACCTCAGGCCATTCCCTCTGGTCTTCTCGCTGGTCACCATAAAGAAGAGATCAGCATCTGCCCCTCCCCTTCCCCTCATGGGGAGGTTGTAGACTGTGATGAGGTCTTGCCTCAGTCTTGTCTCCAGGCTGAACAGACCAAGTGCCCTCAGCCGCTCCTCACATGGCTTGCCCTCAAGGCCCTTCACCATCTTTGTAGCCCTCCTTTGGATGCTCTCTAATAGCTTAATATCTTTCCTACACTGTGGTGCCCAAAACAGCACATAGGACTCAAGGTGAGGCTGCCCCAGTGCAGAGCAGAGCAGGACAATCCACTCCCTTGCCCGGCTGGCGATGCTGTGCCTGATGCCCCCCCAGGACATGGTTGGCCCTCCTGGCTGCCAGGGCACTACTGACTCATGTTCACCAGGACTCCCAGGATCTCATTTCCATAGCACTGCTTTCCAGGATCTCATTCCCCAGTGTCTGTACATCCAGGTGCATCCACCATCCCAGGTGCAGAATCCAGCATTTTCCCTTGTTGAACTTCATATGGTTGGTGATTGCCCAGCCCTCTAACTTGTCGAGGTCTCTCTGCAGGGCCTCCCTGCCTTCAAGGGAGTCAACAGCTCCTCCTCATAGTTTTGTATTATCTGCAGACTTGCTCAGTATCCCATCCAGTCCTGCTACATCATTAATGAAGATGTTGAAGAGCTTAGGGTCGAGGATGGAGCCCTGTGGAACCCCACTAGTGGCAGGTCACCACTCTGATGTCACCCCTTTCAGTATAACCCTTTGTGCCTGACCTGTGAGCCAGTTGCTAACCCATCACATGATGTGTTTATTCAGATGTGTGCTGAACATTTTGTCCCAAACGATCCTGTGAGAGACAGTGTCAAAAGCTTTATTGAAATCCTAACAGATTACATCAACTGGTTTCCCTTCATAACTAGGTGGGTTACCTTGTCATAAAAGGAGATCGGGTTTGATAAGCAGGGCTTTCCACTCATGAAGCCATGCTGGATGTGACCAATGACTGTGTCATCCTTCAGGTGTTTTTCAGTACATCCCAGAAAAAAAAATCTAAGCTTAGAACTAGATGGAAATAAGATGACTAGGCTCAAAATAATTGTGCAAGAGATCTGAGCTTTCAAGTCTTTATCCCAGGAGTGGATTCTGAGCTCAGAATGGCTTCTGGTCATATCTTCAGTTTACAACTCTTGTCAGGCACATACATAAGCATGAAGCCTGGGAGCAGCCCTGTGTGTTTCCTCCTGGCCAGATGTACATGAGTCCCAGTCCTTGTGGCCTGTTTGTGCACTTTCTTCAGGCTTTGAAACCCTCTTCAAGGACCAGACATGAAGCATTTAGGGTTTTCATCACTTTTTTTCAGAGGCAATTGTGTCCTTCCTGGAAGGTAGCTCTGACTGCTGGGTGGTACTGTGGGGTTAATATGTATGTCGTGTTTATGATACAGAGTATTGCTTTCCTTCTCATCTGTTCTAGCTTGTAAAGTAGGGAGACAACGTTGCACATATTCCTCCCCAATAAAAGAAAGTGGAGGAGCTTTTTTAGCTTGAAAACAACACTGACCTTTAGCTGATAGAAGAAAAAGATACACGTCAGCATATTTATGTGCATGTATGTGTGTGTATGTAATCTTTTGTGGTATTTATACTTTAAAAATAGTCTATATATGTTTTATAATTCAAGAGCAATTATAATATTTTGAAAATAATAGTATTAGTTTTAATAGCTGGTATTCAACTGTTCTTGTCTCTGTAATAACAGTACCAGTTAAATTGCTATGATGAGGAAAGCAATTCATAAATATTGCAGTAGCAGATGTGACTGAGGAAGTGGTTTGCAGTTCCAAGGCTATCACTTTGATTGATTGTAGTGACAGTAAAGTTGCTGGAGGTTATATTTTTAAAATTAGACTTGAATTTAAAATAGAATACTAGCTCCTTCTTTTGCATCAGAATCTGTTATTTATCTCTGATACAAAAGAGAACATGATCTGGAAAAGTAGACATTAGAGTTAAATCCATGATTTTTAGGAGTAGTCTACCTAGAAATAGTTCACATTAATTGACTTTATTGAATTTATAATGCTCCAGATAATATATCCTGAGGAACAGGGTGAAGCATTTATAGAACCATAACGTAAAACAGTATGTGTAGCGGTTTCTATTTGTATATCTGGGCAGCTCTGCTCTTCCCATTGTATCAGCAGGCCATGCCAAAGTGTCATCATGCATCATGAACTGATTTCCAAAGACCTTCTTTTCCTGAGGCAGAATCATCTTGTTCTAGTGCTGGGACAGGAAAGTGATAAATATCTATCTTGTTAATACTTGTACTGTTACTGTGGGTAACTCCCCAGAGCACAGCAGCTTCTCTTCATTAGAAGCATTATAAACAATTTGTTGTAATCTCTTTTGGATTTCATGGGGTCTTTTGAAATATTATGCAAAAGTGATGATTTGATATTTTATTCAGTATTGAATCATGTCAGTTTCCTTTATATTTTCTTTTTTTCCCCCAATCTTTCAATCTGCACAAAAATATTTTTGTATGTACATAATTATCTACACATATGGAGTTTCTTTCAAGATTATAGCTAATTTAATGCTGCTTTATCATCTGAAATTTATAAAGTCCATCTCATGTTTCTCTTGTGTTTGACTTTAATTTCCTATGGGTAAGGCAACTTAATGGTGAAATAGATGAGTCACAAAAATGGTATACGAAACTTTGGATCCTGCGTACTAAACATAAAAAGAATATACTTCAGTTTCTTAGCAACATCTGCATAATGATTCAAAAAATACATACCCTCTTAGAAGAGATTCTAAGGCATATTAGCATAGTACTTTGATAAGCCATTCTTAGCTATCTTGTAACTTCCATCTTCTGTATGCTGATCTTTTAGGAATACATGTCATTCCTGTTGATCTGCACCTAGGAGTGGGTATTTTTAATTTCAAGTGGCTGTTCCTGAATGTCTATTTTGTACAGTAAATGTCAGAAACTGTGCCTTCTCAAATAAGATGTACTTTGACATAAATGAGAAAATACCTGCAAATCGAAATAAAATTTTGACATTGCTATTTGAAACTGTTGCCTCTTCATACTAAATTAATGTTAAATTTGTGTCTTACTATTATGAATGAATGTTTAATTCTGGAGATGACACAAAACGGGGTGGAGTAGCTAATATGCCAGAGGGTCGTGCTGCTATCCAGAAGGACCTCTAACAGGCTGGGGAAATGAGCTGTCAGTAACTTCATGAAGTCCAACAAAGTGCAGTCCTGCACCTGGGAAAGAACAGCCCCAGGCACCCACACATGCTAGGCACCAAGCAGCTGGGAAGTAGCTTTGAGAAAGAACTTGGAGATCCTGGTGGTCTCCAAGCTGAACATTAGCCACTAATCTGCCTTGAAGCAAAGAAGGTTAATGGTTCATTAGATGTGCTGCCAGTAAGTCAAGGGAGGTGACCCTACCCCTCTGCTTAGAGCCCTGGTGAGGCCACAAGTGGACTGCTGCATCCAGTTCTAGGATCTCTGGTACAAGAGAGACATGGTCATACTGGAGAGAGTTCAGCAGAGGGCCACAAAGATGGTGAACAGCCTGGAGTATTTCTCATATTAGGAAAGGCTGAACGAGCTGGCATTGTTTAGCCTAGAAAATCGTGGGGTGCTCTCACCAATGTGTACAAGTACCTGAAGACAGGGTGCATGAGGGATTGAGTCAGGCTCTTTTCAGGTGTGCTCAGTAACCAAACAAGAGGCAGTGGATGCCAGCTGAAACAGAGAAAGCTCAAGATGAATATCAGGAAAGATTTTTTCACTGTGAGGGTGACTGGGCACTGGCCAGTTCCCTGAAGAAGTGTGGAATCTCTGTCCTTGGAGATATTGAAGAGCTGTCTGGGCATGGTCTTCAGCAACCTGTGCTAAATGTGTCTGCTTAACCAGGGGTTTTGTGCGAGATGACCTTTGGAGGTCTGTTTCAATTTCCACCATTCTGTGATTCCATGACCTCTCATTTCTCATTGTTTTAATTTTGTATCAGCTTTTGTGCTTTGGTATGCAGGAAGCAAAAACATCCAGAGAGACTGCTGCAGGACTATATGCACAGTAATCTCAAAAATTATATGAATTTTTCTAATTTTAACAGTTTACACTTGTGAAAAACTTTGGTTTAATATGGGAAAAGTCTCAGAAAGGTAGAGTTTAATACATACACTGTTTTTATCTGTGGAATTTAGCCTGGCATTTTGTTCCTCTTGAACTGTGAACGTTGCATGTATTTTCACACTGCTTTTCTTCAACAAACTGTTCCTACTAGGCACATACTGATTTAATCAAATCTTACTGCTGTAGCTGAGAAGTGTTCTGAATAATAATAAGGCTTTTATACTGAATATGACTTCATTTAGAAAATATTACTGATGCAAGATGGCAGATTCATTAAGCTGTCTAATTGGTCAATGTGCTTATACTTCAGAAAATTCTATCTTTTAATGTTAGATGACTTGGTTATCTAATAATATTTTATATATCTTGCTTTTCTTTACAGTGTTGTTTGATGAATAGCTCTTGTGAACCAAAAAATTAAACCAATGATCCAGAATTAGTTTCATAAGACAGGTGAGACTTTCCGGTTTGGTGCTTTTCCGTGTGAGGAAGAACATAGACATTTTACATGGAAACACAAGATTTATTCCTTAAGTTGGTTGGTCTTTGTAAGTTGCAAAGCATCAAGGATGCTTAATTTTTAGTTTGTTGAAAAGACCTTTTGCTGTCACTATGACCATTCCACTTTCTTGCTAGTATCCCTATTTCATTAGTGCAGATAGATGCAACCAAAATAATTCTTTCTTCAATAACTAGACAAGGAGAGAAAAAAGGACAGCTGGACATTAAAGTCAATTTGATCTCTTTGCTATACACTGAATTTACTTTAGCCTGTCAGTACTTTTTGATGTTTAAATAACCATATTTTTGAAACTACTGCTGTCCTTTGACTGAGACAGAACAACTGGTTCAGTCTTTCTTATGGTAATAAAACCGTAGTGTAACCTTGATACATAAATGTATTGATTAAAGTTCTTGTTTGAAAGTAAAACATAAACAAAACTGCTTTCTATCAGATTCTGTTAAATTTTTACTGCAGCCCTTACTATTGAAGAAGGAAATTTTGGGAGTCCCCATTTAGTTTCTAATCTGTGGTTTGGTTGTCTTTCAATGTCACATCATGCACTGATCTCATTCTCGAAGTAGACATTTCTCCCCTAAAATTCTGTGCCTACTGTAAAGCTTTCAGCAGAGAAATCTTCCGGCTTTCCAGCATCCTGTGAAGTTTTCCTTTCTCATGAAAGCTAGCTGAAAACAGTTGCCATGGGTTAGCATAGCTCTGGAAGTTATTTTCTTGCAAAGAGGTGCTTACAGCTTCCTCTATGACTTGACAGAACCTATCAACTGGCTAGTTTGAATATTTACAATTTTTTAAGCCACTTAAAAATTTTGACACGCCCCTGTGGTCCACATTTAAGAATGGACAAACCCTGGGAAAGCTCTCTTGCTTCCGGCCTTGGGACAGGTAACTGGCCTGGGCCTGTGTGGCCCAGTGGGCCCGGGCCAGGCCCTGCTCAGCCTGGGCTGGGCTGGGACACAGCCATCCTGGAGCTGTGTGGCCCTGTTCCACCCGTACCCCACTCCCCACAGCTCTGCTATGTGCAGACGGTATGGCCCGGCTTCCCCCTTTCCAGTGCGGCCAAAGATTCAGCTGAAGCTGCCCTGCTGCCCGGCAAAGATCATGTGACCAACAGTGATAAGTGAATTCCAGCTGCAAGGCCTAGGTGAAATTAACCCTTTTAGTGCTGTAAGTTTCCTCCAGAACAGATGAAGCCTGTAGACATTAAGTAACGAAGGAAGAGCTGAAACCCTGTGGGAGGAGAAAGAGGAGATGCTTAGAAGCTGAAATTCTGTTCTGAAGCTATGGTGGTGATAGACTGTGATATATCAGAGTACCCACTGTAATTTCATGAAAGCATGGGGGGTGGAGCATTCAAACTGTACTTGTGAGCAAAAACACCTGTGCTGAAATAAGCAAATGTTGAAGCAGCTGTAATTTGATGAGAAGTTTGAACAGGAAGAGATGGAAGTGATGAGGACTCTTGCTCCAAATGGGAAGGAGAAAGACCTCAGTTTCTAGAGATGCTCCCAGAGATAGTCCTAGAGATGAAGATGATGAGGACCCTTTTCTCCCAGGGAAGGGAGAGGACCTCTATTTCTAGAGATGAAGATGCTCCCAGAGATGGGTGAAGTGAACCTTTGTTTCTGAACAGCTCAACCTTAAAATGGTACCCCAGTAGCTCAAGATTGGACCCTCGAAAGCAGTTGTGGGGAAGCTGCAAGTCGGGGGAAGGGACTCTCACATGCGAGCAGAGAACCAACCCGGGTGGCTGGCTCGTTGTGATGCTGAAGACATGAGAGAACTTCTTGTGGAGATGTCTCCATAGCATGAGCAACAGAGACTCTTCTCCCTAAGTGAACTGAACAAGGCTATTATGGAAGTGGTAAACAGACTGAAAATCTAAAGGGTTGTCTTTTTACATTGTCAGTGGGAGATGGGGGAAAGGTGGGGGGAGGAGAAGAGTTCTGAAGGTGTGGTCTGATTTTTTTTCCTTTCTTTTAGGTCTGTTAATAAACTTCTTTATATTCTTTTAAGTTTTGTGCCTGCTTTGCTTTCTCCTAATTCTTATCTCACAGGAGGGAAATAAGTAAGTAATGAGTATTTTTGACCAAATCACTACACTCTAAATAGGTGTTTCTGCCTGGTTCCAAACTGAACCTGCTACAACAGTCTAGAGGTTTTTATAAACCAAGACTTTATCTCACATGTGCAAACGTGTTATGCACAGTCTTGTTATGGTACACTGAAGAAAATATTTTGAAATGGGTGTCATAGCATTCAGCCAATCACTCTGAGAGGTGGATAGTCAAGCGACCAATAGCCTTAGCCATTCTTGTGAACCAAGTTATATAAATGAGTTTGTAATTAGTTAAATAATCCCATTTTATCCTGGACTTGAATTCTGTGTCGTTCTTCTCTTCGTCCCCAGTACAACAGCAACAAAACTCTGCTGTGTTTTTTCTAATTATGATCCCATTTCATGTTATCAATGAAATATTTTTATTCACAACTAAGTAATAAAATATCGGTCTACAAAATGAACTGCCTAACAATTTTGTCAGTGGAAAAACTGAAAACATTTGCCATGTATGGCAGGGAAATGACATGAAATTGGTCAACAAAGAGCTAGAATCAAGACACTAGAAATGGGCAATAATAAAATGAAAATCTCTGGTGTTCCATGCGTTTATGCTGATTTAGAAGACAAGGGGATAGAACTTCCCTTAAGGAAACTGCACAAAAACACTGGAGCTTAGCAAGGTGGCATTTGGAGTTTATGCTCTATACATAATGAAATTTCAGTCTGGATCATTTACATATGTGGTAAGGAAAAATGTTCTGTGTTCTATGATTAGTTAATATAATGGCTGATTGCTTATATAGATCATATTGGATCCTGCTTTGAGGGAAAATACAGAAAATACACTGTGAAAATCTAATTGTATAAGCAGTTATTTCTGATAAACAAAAGCAGCTACAAGAGAAGTGAGCGCTATCCTTTCTTCTGGGAGAGATGCAGAAGAAAATTATGTCACTGGGTGTTGCAAATGATATCCCTGGGTATTGTTTCTGCACCAGCATTAAGCATCCAGTACAGGATACATGATGACAAGCCTTCCAGACTGTCACACAACACATCTAAGTGAAACTCACCCTGGCAGAACACAGTGGTAAAAGTTGAATTGGATGAAAAAGTTCTTTGATTTGCATTATCATATAATAATGTTTATTTTCTTTTTTCCCCAGAAGGCTTATTTTTTTTCTCCTCACAGAAATTTTCATTATTTTGAGGCACAAATGAAAACTTCGTAATATTAATCCATACCTTTGGGAAAAATTCTTACTGATATTTTAGTCACTGAAAACAATGACCCAATGGACATTGTTATTTTTTTCTGCTTTATACTTCTTTACTCTTTTAGGAAAATCTTATTCTTGTTTAGAACAGGGAGGGAAGAAAATTTTAGGTTTAATTTTAGCTGAGTTTTTTTCGATATCTAAGGAAGAGAAATCTTTACACAGATTGTTATTTAGTCCTATATTATTAATTCTATATTATTTAATCCTATATTAATTAACTATGTGAAACTCAGAGTAGAGCTGTTTGAAATATTCTCCTGATGTTTGGGCTCTCTCTTGCCACTTTTTCCTTTACAATACCCCACCTGCACTTGTATCTGCATGATTGCCTTTCCACACTCCAATACTGATATAAAATTTGGCAAGTTCTTAAAGGTCAAGAATTTCTTATTTTTATAATAGAGGCCTCTGGCTTTACTAGAATAAAAATCAGCAGAGGCATGAAAGTCATATGGGGGGAGGGGGGAGGAAATTGGAGGCATTCCACATTTTTTGATGAATTTATGAAAATTGATTTATTCTGAAAATACATATTTTCATGAAATTGTATTTCTGGGACATGTTAGTGCTTTATTGAGCTGAAGGTTTTATTCATGCAAAATATACTTCCATGAAATCAACAAATCAAAGTCTGTCATTGACAGATATTGCTTAGCAGTGCATCAAAATAGAATACTTAACACTAGTTAATTAGTTGCCACTCATCTGAAAACCCTTAAAATTTAATTCTCAATCATCGAAATTAAGAAGATGGAAGTTTAAGATTGGTATGCATAACTTTTTCAAATTCCTTTTAGTGTATCATAGAAGAAAATGCAGTCTAGAGAAAATGAGGTGTTTCATGGCAGGGTGAAAAACAATATTTATACAAACCTTTTGAAACCAAAGAAGAACAAACCCAATAAAAGTAAGAACAAATAATTAGTAGGCTTCTTCAGGAAATTTTCCAGGCGGTGTCTGGAGTTTATTAGTAATTTTATGACTAAGCTCATGTTTTGAATACCACTCTTTAGTGTCTGAACAATCCTATAGTGTTAAGAAAATAGAAATTAAGTAGTTTAAGACATATACCAGTGGAGTTATCAGCTATGGCCACTAAAGGAAAACAATGTAAGTAACCTGTTTAGATAGAAATCTCCCTTGTTACTGTGTAGGATTTTGTGGCTCCAATGATTGTGGCATACAGTACCCCTGAAATTCTTCCGTGTAGCACTTTTTAATGAAAAATAGATAGGAGAGGTGTCAAGTTACCACTATAGAAATCATATTAATTATTCAGTATTTGAAAAATTCTAACAGGATGAGAGTCAGTTCTTGCAGTCAGTATTTTCAATCTTTCTTCTCTGACAGTGCATGTAAGATGGCAGACACTCTATTTATCCATGCCCTTGGGTTTGTAACAATTACCCTTTTCTGCTATTTTAAATTTGCAAGAGGTAGTGCAGGGTCAGTTGGAGGTAGATGAGAAGTCAGATACATGGGTTCATTTGTCTCAATGTCCCCTATCAAAATATTGGTCTGATAACCTTTTTGACATTTTAGCTGTCGTATTTAATAAATAATAAATTAATATAGGAGATTGCATTTAAAAGTGTATGGTACCTGAACATTTCTTTCTGCTTTTCAGATTCTAAAAGTCACACTTTTTATATCTATTTGTTCAATTGCATCTTATCTTAAACAGTTGCCTTGAAGTTGTATGTCATCACCATCCTTACATAGGACTTATGAAACCTGAAGGAAAATAAGGTTGGTGTTTCTTTCCATAGTGATAACAGGATTTTGTACAGAAATTCAGGAAAGCTATAATAGTAAAACCTTAAATTCAGAAGCTTATTTATTTGAATATATGTAATTTTTATGATCATAATCCACCCACACCTTGAAGGCAGATGCCACTGGTATTTTCAGAGACTTCCCTCAAATCCTAATAAACACATCTGTGTATTATTTTTGTCTATGTCAACATTATGAGATACAAAAAAATACATTAATCCTGTTACATGGAAAAATAGGCAATAAGCTAAGGGCATTTCCATTCTCTAATAAACCAGCAAATATTTCTGAATATTTCTCCTTATACTGGAAGTTTTCATAATAGTGGAGGTGTAGAAAGAAATGAGAATAGAGTTGCAGAGATTTGGGTACTTTATTTTATTTAAGTGAACTATGTTTAGGTTTATTTAAAATGTCATATATTTCACTTAGTGAGCTCAGGGCTGTCCATCTTTTCAGCTTTAAAAAATAAGGCTCTGTTTCAAAGGTGCGTGGTTGCTTTTGACAAGTGGATGCGTGTTACAAAACTTGCACTTTCTGCTTCAGAAGGATGATTAACTGCCTCCTACTTACATACATAGACTGCTCAAGGCAGATTAATTAGCCTAGAAAAGAATTCTAAAAATACTTTGTCTTCTTATCAATTTCCCATGAAAACTTTAATACACACTCTATTCCTTTAAATGACATACTGTTTTGTGGATAGCAGAATAATAAAAAAATGACCAGAGATACTCCAGTGATTCAGCCCATTTTCAAATATTTGGAAAGAAAAGTGTCTATTAGTTCATAATTGTTTTAAAAAGAGGCCGTTAAAATCTAATACACCTCAAATTTGATGATGTCATTTTTTCAGCTTATTCAACAACTTGTGAACAGCAGAAAATGGAGATGGAATCCCCTCATTATGTACTGCCTTTGGAGAGGTGTTTTCTTTGAACATGTGTAATACATCCTGCTTTTTGAATTTAATTTAGGAAAATGACTTATTGAGATAAAAAATGCAGAATTCATATTTTTCTATTTGTGTAGTCTTGGAAAAAATGCTTTTTCTTTTTGAGATTGTTAGAATTAGGTCTTTGCAATACCACTCTGCTAGATAGGACAGGTTACTGTATCCTCTGAATTATTATTTTTCAAAAAACAGATCCCTTTACATAAACATTCATTATAAGTCAGGATTAAAATGGACCAGTATCTACACTAGCAGATCTCAACATTAAATATACACCCTGGCACTTATAAAAATTACTGGAGTAATGTCAAGGTAATTTATATCCAGTCTTCCAAGTTTGCTGCAACACCTGGCTAGACAAATTACAGCCCCATTGAGACAGAGACTTGTCTTTTGGATATATAAGTAATGAGAAAGGTTTCTTTGGAATAGTTATACTATTCTGACTTAATTTCTTGTGCCATTTATGACACAAATAGTGTAAATACTGATTATACAAGGTTTTCTGTATTGAAGATTTTCTGGATTGGAGCCAAGTGGGGAGTGAAATGAGGGCAGTGAGAGAAGCAGAATCAGTAGCCTGCTGGAGGATTTCTGAAGCTGAGTTTCACCTTTACATTAGGCAACAAATCAATGAATATTCTAGATAAATTGGAGTGATAATCTTGGGATTATCTCCTGAGGAGTTCATTGTTGCTATATTGCATCTGAATGGGTCAGATTTGTTTCATTTATATCCAGTAGGCATCTGATCTGATGATCTAAATTACCCCAAAGCTTATAAAGTCCTCTACACACTCTTATGTGAAGGAAAGTATCTAGGAAGGACATAGTGTATAATATTAAATACTGTAAAAGTGCTTTTTGTTAGCTCAGGAGTAACCTTTCCTTCCCTTTTCCAAAACCCTGAGAAGTGGACAGTACTAAAGTCAGGGGCATTGGTATCCTCTGTCCAGTGTGAGGTGCCCGGTTAACATGTCCTCATATGCTCAGAATTAGAATGATTTATGAATTCATTGGAGTTTCTGCCTGATAATATATCTCACTTGCACATATTCACATACACAAGCCATTGTGCACGTGACTGGCTGTAGACCCATTGTTTTAACCCTGCACTGCCATGAGCTTTTTCAAAGGAAGTTAATGTAGACTCTTTAGAAAACCCTAATGAGAACACCAAATCTGTTCTCTCTGAGATTCATTAGTGGAGATGGATATTTTCAAATTTTCTTGACTTTGTCAGAAATTGAGTTTATTCATATTGCTAACATTTCAAATTTTGTTATAGATAAAAGGTAAGTTATAGTTACAGTTGTAACTATAAAAAAAGTTACAGATAATAGGGAAATCGATGGCTTTCAAATGACCAAAACCTGATACCTTTGAAACTTGTTTTGTCAAACTGTGCAATCCTTTATTGAAGTAAATTACTGTTCTTAGTTCAACAGCTAATGCAAATACCAGCCATAATAAGTATATTATCCTTGTGATAAAGGATCAATTTTCACATTTAAAGTTTTCAGTCAAATACTGCAATAACATTTAAAAAAAAACCATGGCCAAATTCCTGATTTACAATATTTTTGTAAAACCAAAACAATTAAGCTAGAAACGAGTACAAATTCAGTTCAACAAAACATAACACTATAAAAGGAAAACTACAATAAAAAGATATGAAGCAAGATAGATACTGAAAGTGAAATTATCTGTCTTTGCATTCTGCTAAATAGGTATTCAAATTGTTGTAGTACTAGACCTGACTGAAAGATCATAAAGGACTCTGAAATAATAAAAAAAATATGGAGAAGGGTTTACACAGAGAATATATTTATTGCTTCTTAAAATGAAATAGGTGGTTGTGTTCAAGGGTGGTGCCAGGCAGAAGATTTTAAATAAAAAATCTGTCTTGGGGTGACCTTATGATGTGTATCCCATATCGCTGCCTATGCCCAGAAATTAATTTTTGTGCCTTTCTATGCCTCTAAACTGAGCCTGAAAGGGGGAAGGAAAAAACTGAGCAAAACTTTCTCAAAGCAGTTTGCGGCTCGTTCAAGGTTACAAAAAGATAACAGGTTTTTTTTTTTTCCCTAGCTGGGGCAGGGGAGGGAGGAAGCACCCGGCTTGTTTTTTTCCAGTCAGTTTTTGGCCAGTTTTTTCTTCTTCTTGTTCTCTGGAGAGAGACTGAGAGTTGGACTTTGGATTTCCTTCTCTGGAATTCCGGATTTTTTCCCCTTTTCTACTGGACTGCTTGATTGCTGTAACATCAGAGCACATCGGGAGGACTTTCCACCGGGCACAGAGGGCCTGGCCCCGGCCCAAGCCCCAGCTCCGAGGAGACCAAAGGGAGGACTCGAACACTTTCCCAGGTTTTTTCCTCTACCGCGAA
>NW_024582073.1:9903979-10021193 GCF_017639235.1 Corvus kubaryi
TAGTTTTATCTTCTTCACTTTCCTTCGAGGAAAATTTATTTTTTCCCGAACCTGGTGGGGGAGGGGTGGTTGTGCCTTCTCTCAGAGGATATATTTCTAAATTTGCCCAAACTGGAACAATCTGAACTATTTTTGAAAAATATATACTTACACTGTGTAACCCATTCATAAAGCTGTGGTGGTTAAAAGAATAAATGGGAAGAGTAAATGGATTAAGCAAATTAGTTAACTAGAGTGGGCCAGGCAGAGCCATAGCCTTATTTCTGCAACATGAAAAGACAGAAAAGTGAAAAAATATTTTGTATTTTTCCTGATTCATATATTCCCAATTATTTTCTACTGGCTTTCTTCAGAAACAAGATATGGGAATACTTGGATCTATCATCACAGTTGTTGGACTACCTTAGAGAAAAGAAACTAGATATGTCTGTCCAAACTTAAGCAGCTTTCATACAAAGAAAGATTACAGGACTAGGTTCCTTCAGCTTCTGAGGGAGATGATGGGCATGAAAATCATACACATGTAATGCCACTGGTGAGATAGAAAAGAAAACATTTTTCATCTTACACTGTAAGATGGCACAGTAAGAAAACCAGACCTTAGTTTTGAACCCCTTTGACAGCTGTTAGATAACAGCTAATCCTAAAAGAAATGGAGATGTTAAATCAGGCTTTCAGAAATTTATGAAAACATTCTTGAAATGCCTTCTGTGCATTTGTCTATCTCTTTAGGGACAAGGATTGTTATTTTCCTTATGCAAACCCACACTGGACATTATGAGAATACACTGGCATAAAATAAGAAATTTTATTGAGAACCTTCCAGTAATAAAATGAAGAAACTTTCTCAAAGAAATAATTTGGATCACATCAAAAAAGCCTGTATGAAAGAAACACACAAAGATTAATGTACTTGAAGGTTTTTTAAAGAAGCAAAGCTTGTTCCAAAAAAACAATTATCTGCATGATAAAGTATATGAATTATATAATTTATTGAGTAAAGTCTCTAGTCACATTAAGGATTTAGTTTAGCATAATGAGCATTTTCTTATGGTGAGAACAGCCAAGCACTGAAATAGGACTGCATAGAAATGTCATGTAATTTCAGCAACAGATGAACTTTAAAATCACTCCTGACAAATGTTAAAAATGGTGCATTTAGACTTGATCCTGGTTTAAAGGAATAGGATAGACTATATGCTCTTTTCCATTCCTTTTCAACTCTACTATTAAAAATTTCTATTATTTTATAATGTAATGAGAGTATCAAACATTTTCTCAGCTTCAGTATTACCCAGTGCTAGATCCCAAAAAACGACTTTGCTAAAGGTTATACAGCAGAACTGAGATCCCTCAATCCCAAGTGAAGAGCCTGAACATCCTGATTAATAGATGCCAAGTCCTTCAAACATGTAAGCACCATAGTGCTCTTGAGGATCATACAGGTTTCTGAAGAGCCATGAGATCCTTCTCCATGTGTGCTGCAAAGATATGCAGCTGTTCAGGCATCACAGTGCAGGCAGACAAGTGTCTGCTGTGTCGTAGCGAGAGAGAGACATGAGCAAGCTGCAAATTAAAGCTGGTCTAAGTCACCATTGGCAAGCTAGTCACAGAATAAGGGATTTTTGGGCAAGCAGTTTACCTTGCTTCTCAGTACACAGCTACGTCAGGAACACAAAAGCTACAAACAGCATTGTCAGATTCGACATTACTGCATACTGTTTACGTCCCCGTAAGACAAATCTGAATCTGAAAACAGAGTAGTTCTTGATCTCTCTTGATTGAAAAACTCACACAAGCAAATGTGCTCTGAAAATATCTATTCTACAGTCTCTGATATGAGCTCATGATACACCACATGCATTTGACTTTCAGTCCAGGCACACAGTGCCTCTTGTCTATTTATAAACCCTTCAGATATGTGCAAAAGCTAAGAAAAGCAAGCAAACTCAGTAAGTCTACATAGGCATTTCTCTTATTTTTAAAAGTGTGGAGATTGTGGACTATTATCCTCTCTCTCCAAACAGCCCTTCAGCTTACAGGAGTCCTGGGTAAAATACTGTTTGCCTCTGAATGCTTCAAGCCCACATCTCCACTTCCCTAGACAGGGGTGAAACTTAAGATCATACAGTACTCTCAAGCTTCCCTTTTGAAATGTTTCCACTCTTCAGCAGAATGAGAAAATGAAAAAGTCCTGACTTTATTGAGTGGTTGGAAGAATTCTGTTGCCTGCTGTGTATGTTTCAAGGACAGGGTATATTGATTAGTGAAGAACTGAGGAGAGAAATAGGTTTTAAATACCAGTTCTCTGTAGAAATGCCTGGCTCTGTGCTACAAGTGTTGTCCAATACAATAAACTGATGTTTATTTTTATTCTGAAGCACTAAGTTAGAAACTTTTACAATAAAGCAGATATAGCAATTCTGCTCAGCCTGTTTTCATGTTCTGTGTCTGAATATTGGCAAGCTGTTGCTGAACATACTTGTTATATTTGCCTCTCTGAGACACCTCACTACATAAACAAAGTAGGGAGCCAATGCATTTAGACCTGGAGACAGCTGTGGAAACCAGCTATCTAGGAATGTAGGCAATATCTACTCAACAGTCATTGTCACTGGGGTTTAGGGATGTATCTCATAGTCCTGAGCTGGTGGGCTTATTTTATATGCTTTACTTTCCATGTAAGGTATTGCTTCTATGTGTAGAAGCAATTTCACTGGGATTTCTTGGCTTCCTACTGGTGAACATTTACCAAGACCATAGACTGGCTCTGCAAATTATTGGCCCTTGAAATGGTCCTTATCCTATCCCTTCCATATGTTTCTGAGAGCATATATAATGATATTGTTCTCCTCTGTGGAAAAAAATGTAGAGGATGTAAACATCAAATAAAGCTACACTTATTTCACATGCATAGTGTTAAAGCTTCACAAGCTTTCCTTTCTAATTTCTATGAAAGTACCTATGTTTCCTTGAGAAATAATTTAATGTTTCACTGCTTCCTCTTCCAATTCTTCTACCTGATTGTTTTAAATAATTCAACTTCTTTCATGGGAAGAAACTATGTAAATTTAACTTACCACTAGAAAAACAGTCCTTACAGTCAGATCCAGCAAGTTAGAACAGTCTTCTAATGGAAGAAAAAAATCTCTGTATCTTCAGTAACTTAAAATGATACTAGGCAAAATATTCCATCACTGCATTGACAGTTTATATAACAGTTTTCTTAATTTGTCTGTCTTCCTGTTGACCCAATGGTTTTATGAGGAACCTTTCTATAATAGATTTCAGGGCATGGCTCATTTTCAGATTAAAAATAGAGAGCCTTGAATGTCTCAATTATATCTCTAAAAATAGAAGTGAATATTCAGTATGCAAAATTTCAGAGGCACTTTTAATGAAATTAATTGGGTAGATCTGTCTAACAGATTCTTGCTTTCCTTTTTTGATCCAGTGACTTTGAGAGAAAGTATTTGCACATAAGTTTCTAATATACCGCTATAACAGAGCTTGTAAACATTTGGATGGTTTTTTTCCACATTATCCTGTTAAGAAGATTGAATCTGTTTCTTGTTTTGGTGGTAGGGAATGTAACCCACACTCGCAGTGCTACCCGCACTGATAGTGGCGAGTGGTAGGAGATGGGAGGCTTTATCATGGGCCAATAAGTGAATTCCTGTGCTCTTCAGATTCTTTAAAATCTTCCACATATTGAATTCATAGAGCTGATTTGTTTATTTCCACTACATTTTGTTGTGTTATGTTCATGTTGTGAATGAAAATGCAAGTCTTCCCACCAAAGGACCATAGGGCTATAGAACAAGTTAGGCTGGAAGGGAACTTTGGACATTTTTTCTAGTCATTGATCCAAGGCAGGACCAATTACGAAGTTAGATCAGGGCCTAAGGCTGCACTGATTCTAATGTAACAAAAAGGTGAGAGAGGCCTGCCTTAACAAAAGGCCTGAAAATGTATCTTTTTACTTGCCACCTGTGTCTTTTCTAGGGTAGAAACTTCTTTATCTGTTTCTTCAAAGTCAAATTTTAAAAGGCTTTCCTAGCTGCACAGACTCCACATGGTCATATTGGAATGCCTTGAAAGTCACCTTTTCTGTTAGTTCTGAGGTCTGCTTTTGGATCTGCACCTTACTGCAAATGAGCTCCTCAGCATTGCAACCTACTCTCTCACCATTTACTGCTTATTTATATTTTTTTCTCCTGTAGAACTAGACCATATTATTTTCACTATTCTCTACCGATTTATTGTATTATTGCAGCTGCATCCAACAAGCATGCATGGTGTCCTAGGTAACCCAAAATGTTATTTGAAGTCCATATCTATCTGTGCCCAAAAATTGTTACTTTCTCTTAAGGCCTGGCAGAAATGGAATTGTGAGGTCAGGAGATACCAGTCCTGTTAAAAGTCAGGGTTGCCTAAGCAGGCTCAGCAGTGTGGAGCTGGGTCTGGAGTGCCTTTTTCAGTGCTTGTGCAGGCCAGTTTCCCCCTCCTTACACACGTGCAGCGCTGAGGACAGTGGTACCAACACCCCCGGACTCTGGCAGGCAGCAGGGGGAAGCTGTGGGTAGCGGCGCCTGACTGCACACATGCTGGCACTTCTCATCCGCCACCAGAACTGATCCGTAAGTTCCTGCCTTCCTGGGAGGGTTCTTTCTGTCCACTGTCTTTTCCCTTTGCCTCCTGGACCATGTGGTTGCCTGGAGGACACCATCCTGGGGGAGAGAGCTGACACCATTCTCCCTTTGTCTCCCTGCATGTAGTTGGCAGTGGGGGCCACCATCTTGAAAGGGGGGTACACCACCATTTTGGGTCTCTCTTGTTCCCCTGGAATTTGTGAGATTTAGCAATTTTGCATCTAGTGATTATTCACTGTTAATTTTTTTTTTTCCCCGTTGCTCATTTGTTGGTAAACTGTTATTTTTTCTCTTACATCTACTGGTATTCGTATTGGTGGAAAGGGGTTGGTTAAAAGTGAGGGGACGTAACTCATTTTAGAGTGTCCACCTCTTTAAATTGTCTCAAACTGAGACATGGTTTCTTCCAAGAAGAGAAACTCATCTAGAAGTTCTGACCTGACCCGGGGCAAGATGAGCAAGATAAAGGAGGACCTCACCCACACCTTTGAAAATAGACTACACAGTTTATGATACACTGAAAATGTGATGCAACCACCACAGTGTTCCTAAGGAGTATCTAAGGGATGTTAGTTTTCTAGGGATCCCAACCACAGATGAGTTGTACCCAAACAAAAAGATGGAGCTGCTTTTTGAAAGAGGTGAATCCCAGTTTTCTTCTCTTTTAAATGTCCCAACCCTTTCCAATTCTGGAGCTATTTCTGGCAACGAATTGTATTTAGTTTCTCACATGTAAATTGCCTGTTAGTTACTTCGTGTAATTGACTCTGATTGATCTAATTTAGGTAAATATTCTGGATCTCATTAATTACTTACAACTTAGCTCATATTCTCCATGAACATGATGTGAAAATTACTGTATTTCTTCAGGCCAGAAAGAGACTTTTTTTATGTTTTAATAAATGTTTTGTACCCTCTTAACAAATTAAATCATAAGAAATACTAGACATCTCTCTGTTAAATGATCTGGTCTATTAAACAAAAATTTTTGTTGGCAGTGGCACAAATGCTTATAATTTTTAACATATAAAATTCATAACAATTTCTATTTAATAATACCTCAACATGGGGAAGGTCAGCCAGATCGATAACAATTATATCTAAACCAGAACGCATTTAAAATATTTTAAGCATTTCTTGGCTTAAATAAATTCTTTATGTTTTCTTTCCTAACAATTTAGCATTTCATGGTCTAAGATTTATACAGAATAATGTCTCTGAAATTAGGCATTCTGGGACCTATAAGGTAACTGACTCAGATTAAAAACAAAGCTGTTTATTAATTTCAATTATCTATAAATTGAGGTTTTAAATATTTTCTCCTCTTATCCAAAACTTTTCGTGCAGCTTTATATTGCCTTGATGAGGGGTTACATTCTTCAGATGTCAATTTTTAGCCAACCATATGATGGAGAGGGATTATATTTGCTTTTTTTTTCTTAAAGAAAGATCACGACTGATTTCCACACACATATGTGCCCTTTAATTGCCATAATTTTCAAATAGTGCATTTCTTAATGTTTACCTAAAAAGATATATTCTCAGAAATTAAGGGACTAGGGGCCATTAATAAACACACTTTGCCACAAACCAGGTAATAAGCCTTGCAGTGGGTTTTAACAGATGGTTCCAGTCCAATATTTTCTGAGTCTCCAGGTGTTACAGGAAAAGAGGGATAATCACTGTGGCTGTGCTAGCTATTTTTGCAGTACAACTGCCTTATGCCATACTCTTGGCTGGTGAGGCCCAAAGGCAGACTTACATCTTGGATAGAAGGTGTATAATGGTGACTGCAGACTGCCATTTGACATCTCCAGAACTGCCCAGAGTGCCTTGTGTGCGTGACATTTGCTTACAGTTCCCATCTTGAGTGACTTTCCTTGAGATGGCAGTATAAGAGTAGGAGCTTGAAATCCTAAGCGGCAGTGGGAGATGCTGTCAGTGGGATCCCTGACAGTGGCCACAGCTGATCTGCTCACAATCCCTATGTCCTACTCACTTGTCCTGTTCCTCTCTGCTGGCAGTAAGTTGAAGCTATAATTTCCCTTGCTGGAGCTCCAGTTTTTTATTCACTCTAGCTGTCCAATCCCTGTCTATGGACTGAGAGGAGTTCCAGAGTGTGCTGTAAGGATGGCTGCAGTATAATCTTGGAATGTAGGAGAGAGGGAGTCTGTGTGATGTCTACAGCCTGTGGCATCAGGGAGGAAGGAGATCAAAGAAGTCTCTCAGTATACCACACCTGTAATCAATTTGCTTTTGACACAAAACCACAGAAAGCAGTGGTCCTGCCAGAAAGGTGATTTCCAAGATTTCAGTTTGGTTTCCATGTGGAACAAACCAAGCTCATTTTTTAACCAAGGCCATGACGCAGAATCTGTGGCTATTTACATGGGTCATCTATGCTTAGACATGTCTATGCTCTTGTCAAATACATACATTGAGTATGGTTTCTAGCATTGCTGGAGGGCTAGGCTCTGCTGGAAAACAGATTTGAGTGCTAAAATAGTCTAATAGTCTGGGCTGAACAGCAAAATAGTCTAGCTAAGCTGTCAGTATTCCTCCTTCCTTTGCCAGTTCTGAATTACAAACTGCTAAGCTTAATGGAAACACTTTCTATCCCCTTATCTGTGGAGAGATATGCTATCTGCTCTTAAAACATCTGTTCCATTTATTTTTCATGGCTTTTACATTTTCACTACTTAGTAGAAAAGAGTTAAGCACAGATTTCTAAGATTTTCTTTCAAATTTTCAGTCTTCACAGGAGTGACTATCAGATGGAATTCACTTGTTTTGTATAGCTCCACTGAGAATGAGCATTTCTGTAAGTTTGTTTTATTCCTTTCTAAGTTGTTGCTGATTACCTCTATGATCTGATTCAATATTCATTCCCTCAGACCTGAAGGCTACTGATGAGTAACCTAAGCGGAGCTCTGCGGGAGACTCTTTTTTCCTGTGGATGGTTAGGGACAATGACTGACAATGAAAGACCATGCTCTTTACCAGAGGATTAATCAATCATGATACTAAGTGAACATGTAATTATTTTTCAATTATATTCTAAATAGTTGATAGTTGAACAATTTTGTTCTTGATGTGGGATAACTCCTAGAAGAGTAGAAAGTCTTTGAAAATTTAATTCTCTCTGGGATGGTCTAACACACCGTGAACCTTCCAAGCTTCCAGGCTTAATGGGCTTTCCTTCCAGCTTGCCAGCTCTAATTAAAGGCAAACTCTGTTTCAGTATGTTTTTCTATTAGCTTGCACAAAATCACTCACATTTGCATGAGCCTGTCAAACCTCATATTTGGTTCTGCCTAGTCTCCTGAATGAAGCAAGAGTTTTGTTTTTCTTCGGGCCATTGTGGTCTTCTGAATTAGTTTTTCTAACTCTTTGCTTCTGCAACTGTGAACCTGACAGGTAGCTCAGGTAGACAGGTAGACATTTCTCATTAGCAAGGCATTTGCTAGTTCTGGTATCACACTGCTACTTTTCTTCATGCCACAGTAAGACTCTTTCCTCATCAAAGAAAAAGTAAGTTGAAGGGTCTTGGAGGCTATCTATATAAAAAATTACTACATAATGGCACAGATTCTACAGACAGAAACTTGACAAAATATTCTCCCATTAGCGAAGAAATACTAATTGAATTTCCATTACTCTCTTAATTCCTTTACATCTTAATAGACATTAGTAATTTTAGTTGTGATTATGACATATAATCCTTAAAAATACCATGGAAAAGGCAGTGGTAAGCCAGCAAAACTATTCCTGCAAACTCTTTATAAAGATATTGGCCTTTACTTTGAAAAATTGAGTAATGACAATGTAAAAAACCCTATCTTTTCTTGTTAGATATGTTTGTTTTATTTACTTCCACAATTAAAACATTAATTTAAAGAAGGAGCAGAATCTGTCATGACTCTAATTCTCTCCATCCAGAAAATTTGCAAACTACTTTTCAGATCATACACTTTTACTCAGTTCTTTATAGTGAAATAGAATGCTTGTCTATGTAGAACAACTCTGTAAATATGTTTGAGGCTGATACTAATAATAGTGTATGTATTGCATCAAATACAAATCCCAATGTAATTTTTTAGTTTGTGGAAGTGTAATTATAGACTTTAAGTTTTAGCTAGGGCCATTCAGCCATATGTTTAATTTGTTCCTACTGCTTTGTAATATTTGAGTGCCCCACTGGGCACTAATGCCACTGAGAAATGATAGTCGGATTAAGTTTATTGGGCAAAAGCAGAACTGAGACACTGAGAAAAAAAGGATCCAGGTTAAAATAAATTGAGAAATTAAAATATTTGGTCAGCTTCAGCTGACCTTGGATCACACCCAAGCTTATATTTGAGACCTGAAAAGACTATCATTGGCAGAGAGTCTCTTAAGCAAAAAATTATTCTATAATTCAAGGGCAATATGATTTTTAATCAGTGGAAGTGATATGAACTGTAGTTTGAAATAGCAAGAACACTGAAATGTCAGTAGTTGTACTAAACAGTCACCAAGAAAAAAATATCATCATTAGTTATCATCTCCTGAAAGAAGCACAATTAACCTGACACAGTTTTTCTTACTATTTCTTACTGTTCTTATTTCTTACTTTATACAAACTGAAGAGTATTTGATTTGTGATTACAACAGAATTACTATTCCTGAAGCCTTCAGGAATGTATGCACATATGTATGTACGTATGTGTGTGTGCATGTATGTATGTATGAAGACCATTTCCTTGCTGCAGACACTTTCATAAAATAGTATCAGCGAAGAACTCCTACAGCGAATGCATCCACACCTCTGTTAATATCATTGGCTACAATTCCTGAGTTCACTCAGGAAAACTGTCTCCTCACAGCAAGGGTTCATACAGCATCTATGATAGAAGGGCTGCAGGATTGATCTAATATTACTGCACAAAATATTGTACACAGGTCACTGGCAACGTAAATGTTAAGTTGGCAACGTATTATAAAAAACCTGGTAGACCTTAGCTGATATGATTTAGCTCTTTGAGAATTTACTATGGATTTATATATTGAGGATGATACTTAGAAAATCTAAAATTTTAGTAATTTTTAAGGATCTTATTATCTGCTTTGATATTTGTAACAGTAGTGAACTTTAGTATACCCAGCTCCAGCTTCTGTCAGATTAAAAAGCTCCCCAAAGGTCATTACAATTATATGTATCAGAGCAACATCTGTGTTAGAAAACAAGTTATAAATTCCCTAATGAGAGAGGTCAAACAAACTGAAACCTTCAGCTCAAGGTCTCACATGCTATTACTCAGATAAACTCATCTGTTGGGATGCTCAGTAAATAAAAGCAATTTAACATTTTTTACTCTTAAAAAGGGAGAAAAAGGCAGAGAAACCTAGTGTTGCACCACATGGGATTTCATCATTCTAATGGATGGATTTGGAGCACTGCAATTACCCAGCTGCTCAGTATTTTGTTATGTCAGTTTTCCTAGCATAGTTCTTCCAGACCTGTTCTTTATGTGTTTGCCTCTGGCCATAATAGCATGCTCAAAGGTGCCATTTTTCCCAATTGGCCACGTTCTTCAGATGAAAATTTATTTAGCTCTAGTAAACAAAATATTCTGCTGACAAATTTCTCACCTTCCAGCCCACCTCAATAGTTTATTTAGTCCTTTCTCTTAAATTTTCTGTTCTGTACTGAGAGTAATTTGACAGATTTTTTACATCGTAATTATAGAAAAGTCCAAATAATAGTTTTCCTTGTATTTGTGTGTTTGTTGACTGATCAAAATTATTCTAGTACTCAGATGTAAAAAATACCAGTGTGAGGGACCTGAAGAAAGAACTTGATGGAGCAATACCAAACTTTTATGTTCTAATACAAAGTAAACCCTTTTGAACTTTAATCTTAAGTGTTTGAAATTTATATTAGATTGTACAACAGATTATTGGACAAAATTCTATGAATAACCCTTCTTAAAAGACGAATTTTCTGTTCTGTCTGTTCCCAAACAAAATCTCACACAAGTGTTGGGTTATAAAGCCACATGTTGCAAGTTATAAGAAGAATTTCAGCTATATCTTATAAGTGGTTCTGATATCTCTGTTACGGTTTTTCAGTTCACATACACATTTTCTGATGTTTTGGCTGTCATACTTTTTTTTTATTTTTCTTTTACGCAAGAAATTAACATTGTACATGCTGCTATCATATTTGAAAAATTCTTGTGTGGCCTTCTCTCACCTGTGTATATCTTACCTGCTTAGATTTAAACTCCCTGAAGCAATTCTAAAGAATAATATCATTCTGTTGCTACTTTTTGTGAAGCAGTCTGAGTCATCAATAACTTTTTAAACAATTAATATATAACCACAACTATGAATTATTCAATTATGATGAAAGAACACTAATTAAAGATTAAATGATTGCTTGCAAATACCAAGAAGGCTCAAACCATCTGAAGTTTAAAATTATTGTGTGCACAAAGGGTACTTTAATTTACAGTTTCCATCACTTCAAAGAATGGCATTCTGTTTTTTTCTTCTGTCACATAAAAGACTACCTGAAATCAATGAAAATTGCAGTTAAGGTTACTGAGGTCTGAAATGGCTTGACTTTAGTGTCTCTGGTGAATAAGCTGACAAAGCCTTATGCTTTGATAAGCAGGTGAATACAGAATTATCTCATTTCTGCATGCAGTTCTGCTGAGACAGGTGACTACATCACCATAAGCTATTTATACACTGGTAGATAACTGGAACTGGAGAGTCGTAGGTTCTTATTGGTCTCCTGCATAATTTCAGGTTTAAACAAATCCCAAAATTATACAGGACAGGGAAAGAAGTCTTTGGCAAAAGCAAAGATATGGTGACATGAAAGCCAAAATTTAATGTGGTACTTAGTGTGTGGTAAGGCAGCAGAACCTGTTAGTGTTGGTTGTGTGGTTATCTGCCTTTTTTCAAGTGGTTGTAACAGTTCAAGAGGTCTCCAGGGATAGAACTGCAGTACTTCTCTTATGAACCACAAAGAAAGGGCAGTGGCCTGTACCAACCAATTATTACCAGACAAAATCACCCCACTGACTTCACACTGGACTTCCCAAGTATGAAGGACACAACATACAAAAAGCTCCTAAAAATTAATGCAAGATGTATATACAGTGAGTGTTGCTTTGTGTCTCTGAGAACTTTTTACAGCACTTTTGCCATCAAATTTGAGGATACTGAGCACTGAAAGAAGATTTCAAAATTGTGGGTGGGGTTGATGGTTACTGGCCTAGGGTGATTTGTCTTTTCAGCCTCAGCACTGTGCTGGATACCAGCTATGTCTGCAAAGCTGTGGCACAGAGTCCTGTATTGATTCCAGATTTCACACCCAAGGTGATTTTTGGAGTTGTATGGATGAGCTAAAGGTTGCCTGGACACAGACATTTTTCCTCTCTGAATTCTGGAGTTCTGCCCTGTGCTTCCAGGAATCAGGGTGCCGCCTGAGTTTTGCACTTCCCTTTTATAGGTTTATATCTTTAGTGAAACTAATTTATTCCTTCCAATGAAGGATTAAGAAGAACTGAAAAAAGGGAGGAAAACTCTGTGGCGACAACAGCTCTTCCAGTCAAAAAAAAGGACTCATTCTTTCTGGCTTTGCCTATCTTCACCCTGCTTAGAGCATCTCTAAGTGGATTACCTTACACCTTACTGACTGAAAAATGAAATGCAGGATCCAGCCAAAGGCATTTCTGCCTTTGAATGTGTTTTTGTTATAGTTATCATCCAAACTTCTCTGAATACACATCTCCCAGGTTTCCCTGTCTTACATTAGTCCAACAGCTTTTTCTGTTCTGAGCATTAATCATTGCTCACCCCAAGTAAGTCCAAATGTCCTGTAACATTTATAATGACAGATATACCACTACTTCAGCAGCTTCTGTATGTCCTTCCTCTCCTGGCTGGGCTCCGTTATGTCCCCCTGTCTCCTGGCACAGCTCTGCTTTCAAGAGTTAGTATTCCTTTCACTTTTCTGTTTGTCATTTCCATTCCTCTTGTCATTAATAAACATCTGTTGCTCGAGTTCTGTGATACACTATTAATCATCCAACTAAAGTTAACAGGTATTTTTTTTTTTACTTAATCAATTTTTCCCTGCTTCTTCTTGCACTGTCACATTGACTGTGTTTGAAAAATACTGCTCTGTAGATTATTCTAAGCAAAGATTTTCTTCACTTTCATCAAAGTGGAAGGTGTGCAAGTATTAACAAAAAATGAAAGTTCTATTAACCTTCACATTCATGACCCAAAGAAAATTCAGTTGAAACCCAAAAGATATAAAAAAGCTTTTAGAAATTTTATTTCAGGAGAAAATTCAAAATGTTATAAATGAGAACCGATTGTTTTACTTCTCTATTCTTGGTCTTCAGTCTGAAAAGAATTCTTTCATTGAATTACAGATAGATTTTTGTCTCTTTAAAATTATCAGCTGTAGGTTTTCCATAGTATCACAATTTTAAAAATCAGTTCTAAAGACTTGAATGCTATAGCTCATCTAAGATTCTATGGTCTAATTTAGTATATTTCTTGTACATACCTTGATCTGGAAGTGGAATTTCCAGTTATCTACCTGAATTTGCTTTGATTTAAATGATAAAATCTAAGTAGCTACCCCATTTTCATTAAATTTATTGAAACTGTAAATCATTGTAAATAGATGAGTGTAATAAGTGCTAAGACTCATGTATTCATTTTCTAAATTTTATTTACCTATGTCTCCAGAGTTTGAAGCTACACAACTGCTTTTAGTAGTCAATCAAAGAATTATAAAACTGCATATAATCAAATATTACATTTTTAACCCCAAACTATTGAAGTCAAACCTAAAAGATAGTGGCAATTACTTCTTACCATTGTAGGTAAAGTGAAACTGTATCTTTTCTGCAGATGTAGAGTATTACATTTTTCCTCTGTCCAGTCCTGAACACTACTGCTTAGCTGGTATTCCTGGTAGAAAACAGAAAAAATGCTTAAAAGTTTTTCTTGTGAATTTCGATTCTTCAGTTGAACTGGAAGTTAAAACAATGCAAAAAGTTGCTGCATTAAGCAGCCTTTTGAATTCAGTACAGAAAGAGTAATAAAGAGTTGTCCTTCCTACTAATTTATTGGCTTATTTACTGCTAAAAGAACATATAGATGTTTGTATGAGCTAAATTTAATTCATATAATTTCTGTTGTGAATAAGGCTAAAGTGTTATGTTTTCATTGAGAGTGTGCTGATGTGTGCCTGAATGTCCTTTCCATATGCATGAGCACTCACAACCTCCAGCACCAAGAAATTAATAGTCTGCACTGCCTTTCCAAAGACAAAGTCGAGACACATGAGTCACTTTACTATTGATTCAGGGATTGGCACTGCCAAGTTGTTACCAATAAAGTAATTTCTTAAAATCCTAGCAGTCGTGGCCTAAAATTTATCAATGTCTTTATGCAGCAAAACATTACTTCTAAAAGACAGAAGAAAATTAATTAGAAATCCAGTGATGTTCTGATGGCAGTAGCAAAGCTCCCTGAAATAATGCAATATATAAGAAGAAGATGTGCTGACAGTGGGTAAAGAAACTGTAATGGTTATGTTTTTTTTTTCTCTAAAAAATCACTAGGGAAAAAGGATTTAAAATAGTGATTCATGTGTAGTATTACAAATCATATTATAGCTCAAGAAAAAAAATTAATTGGAATAATCCCAGACACAATGTTCTATACAGTTAAGGTAAAATAGTCTATTCACTGACAAAATGTATGGTTATATAAAGAGTTTCTTATTTCTCAGAAATGGTTGCTGGTTAATAACGTGGTGCTCAGATCCACTGTGTTATTTTCAGCACTCCTGCTCTACCATGGAGAAAGCCCATGTCATTGCTCCTTTAAATATGACCTCACCTATCTTATTGCTGGGGTAACAGAAGAAGCCTGTAGGATCCTGTCATAATTTAACTACAAAATGACTCTTTTTTTCACACCACTATGTTAACGAGCTATTCTTCAGTTACTGATATTGTTTTGCTGCTTTGTTTTCTTGCTTTCCAATCTTGCTGTATTGCTATAGAGCCAGAATTTGAAGGCCCAGAAACATCTTCTGCAGACATGTCAGTCCAACATTTTAACCAAGAAATAGGAAAAAATTCTATATATGTAGTTTTTTTGCTGTTAATGTTAACTCTACTTTAAACTGGAATAACTTTCTCCTGAAGTTATTAAAACTGAGATCTGCCACCTCAATTTCATCTGTGTTCTCAGTAGGATGTACATCATCTGCTGTTACAAAAGTTTTCAGATATTTGTGCTAGTTCCCTTGGCCCAGTGGCACAACAGAATGTCCAGCAACAAAATGTCCTTGATACATTATCTTGTCTAGGAAGATACAGTCACAAAAGAATATGAGAATCAACGCTTAGTTTACATTGAAAAGTATTATATAGCCCCCCTGCAAATGTCAGATCTGTGTTTATTCTTTTCCTGGATCCAATTGCTACACTGAAATTTGGGCAAGGTACCTTTGCCCTCCACAAGGCCAAAAATGCCTCAGTGATATTTTTTCTGGCAGCCCCTTTCCCAAGTCCCATTAGCTGTAGCTACGTGCTCTCTTTTGCTCTCAACCCCACCTCTAACCATATATAGGTTAACATATCCCAGGGGATCCCTCTCCCTCCAGGAACCAAACTCTTCACTGGAGAGTTCTAGCATCAGCCCTTGGCTGTTTGTACATAATTCTTTCCAGTTCCCAGCCTCGTATGTAGCTCCAGGCATCCACCCTCTTTATTCTTCATCGTTTACCCTAGGCTGAGCTACAGAGACCTAGGGCCCTTTGATTCATCTAGAAACAAAATGCTAGTTATTCAAAAAAGCCCAATTTCTTTTGATAGCTCTTCTCTATTATTATTTCCTTAGTAGCTCTAGGCTTTCCTTGCTCGCAACCCTAAACTGACTGTTAGACAAGACACCCTTTGTCTTCCTGTCTTCCTCACAGAGAAGAATCATTCTCACGTGTGCCATTTGGCTCTCATAGACCCTCTCTGACTATTTTGCATCTGTATTTTGTGACCTTTTCTTTCTTTTATCACTTAGCTATACACTGAGCCACTGGTCAAATTCCATGCCCCGTCCAGAGACTAAACCAGTAGCAGCTCTAATGCTGTGTAGTTTCTGGGGACCTCCGTTAAGTAAGTTTGGGTTTATGCACACCTGTGAATAATGTACTGGAGAATTAGGAGAACAATAAAATAGAAAACATGAAGAATTTAGGGTATTTGCTATCAAGATAGTATTAGGGAAACAAAAAGATTCTTGCTATACTTTAGAAAATTGAAAATATTTGTAAATTTTTCTTACATATCCCTCTGCTTTTTATTTTTGTTTGTTTGTTTTTTGGTTTTTGTTATTAATATGTAGCCTGCGTTACCAGAGAAATTCACACTATGATTGACTTTGCTCAAGAGCTCTCTACTGCATTAGTACAAACTGTGCTAACATGAACATTTATGAAAAGAGGGTCATGGAAACCTGCTACATGTGGCAAGTCCCACACACCCTACATTGCTCCCCATTCTACACATTGAGTTCATATTACAAATTACCTTGGCGGTGTTGTTCATGACAGTAGTGAACAAAATGACAAAAATATCAGTGAGATTTGAACAATTCTGCCGAGTTGGCTCTAAGGTAAAAAGAGGACCCTCATTGAGGGCAGAGAGTCTGGATTCTATTTTTCATGTTATCTGCTGTCTATGCAGATTGTGTTTAAATCTGCTTCCCTCTTCATCCCCAAAATCTGCAGTTTGCCACTGAGATTGAATGAAGATACTTAAAAAACCTTACAAGAAGGCTGGAATGTTTCATTACCTGAGAGTATTTCTTGTAAGGAGTTGAAATTAGAGGAATGATCTTTGTCCTTAGATGAATGCTCTGGGCACAGTGACTGATTTTGCAAGAGCTATATCCTGAAATACAGACTTTAAGGGCTGCTCAGAGATAGACATAACCAGCACATGCCCAAATAATAGCAAGATTTAAGAAATATCTCCCCAGCATTGGTTTTGGCTGCCTCAGCTGATACACAGTGTATCTTAAGGAATGTGCATAGGGCACTTAGGGTTATAGAATGCACTCGAGGAACCAGAAGCCAAGTTCACCACACTAAATTACGACTCAAAGTTAAGATCAAAACCACTTCAGGTTTTGAACTTTATTTTGTGCTGTTGAAAATCTTATATTCTCTGACTCTTGGAGCACACTACAGAATTTTAACCCATCAGGTTTTCTCTTTCTTTTCTGAAATAGATATGAAGAAATGACCCATATGAAATGTTGATACCCCAGCATCATACTGACAGGTCTTATAATGAAGCATGTTCAAATAAATCTGTGAATTAATGAATAGAGATTTATATAAACAATCTTTTAGTGCAGAAGAAAAGTGTATTTTGTGAAAAGACTGACCTGTCTTCTGAAAGCTAGTGGAAACAATGAATCAGTAAAATAAGTACCCCATTCCTTTGGGTAAATTTTATTTCATTTCTGACACTGATTGTAAGTGAAATAAGCTTGTTATTACATGTAAAGCTATAATGTCAGATTTTCTATGTTACACCAAAAGAGAGTGCATTTCTGTTGGGTAATTGCCATTTGAAATCCTTTTGTCATAATTTCAACATACAAAGTAGGGCTGAAAATGTAATTTGTCTGATTTCTGAAAATCCTGAAGGAAAAACTTAGCTATACTTTGTACATTATAAGGCATGCCTTTCAGGCTCTTGACCTCTAGAATTACTTATTCCCTCTGTTAAGTGGTGAAGCTTTCAAATGTGGTGAGCTAGGTACCTAGAGATGGACTCTTGGCAGAAGAGGAAAATCTGCATGCCAAGTTTCTTATAGCTAGTTGAAAGAAAAAGCACAAAAAGGTGGGTTTGAAACCCTACTGTTCCCTGCAGAGCAGAAGGGATTTTGAGAAAACACCTCTACTCTTTTGAAATTTCCAAAATCACTCCTTAGAATAGGCTTCTGCAGCCATTCCTGCAACCAGATGAACAAGGCTTACTGTTTTGTAAGCTTGAAGCTCTGAGGGTAAAACATCTCTGTGGTAATGGATGAGTGTGAATCTCCTCAGGCTGTGGAGAATCTAAGACCAACACTTTCTGGATGGCAGTCTTACTAGTATGGTCTTTAGAAAAGTTAGTGACTGCAACTGCCTTTTACATTGTACTTAATTGTTAAGTGCTGTGGAAGAACAAAAAATGAAAGGTCAGGATTTAGGAGAAAAAAAGATACTTTCTGCCTACTTATATTTCTCTGGTCTGATAATTGTTAAATGTTAACTAAAAGCGGTATGTTTTGGAACTCTGTACTAAAATATATTTCAGTGGTATTTGGCTTTTGAAGTTATAACTAGCAAGAAATACCTAATGCTGCTGTAAAACATCAGAAATTAAAGATGTTCTAGAATATGAGACCAGGATACTAAATGAAGCAAGTAAAATCATCAGTTTGAACAGGAAATGCTGAATTGAATAAGCATGGGGAAAAGAACTGGGTCTTATGTTTACATGTTAAAGCTTAAACTGTACCCATGTTTAAGCTTTATGCTACTGCTTTTCACATCTTACAACTGAAGCTTAGGCTTGAGCATCTCAATATAAGCCTCCCTCCAAACTCAGGTGGGTCCTGAAGATGGATCATACAGCACCACAAATATCCATGAAGAAGCTAGTCCAAGGGCTATTTAATCTAGGTGATTTTGTTTTCAGACAGTTACAAGCTATTTTTGCTGTGAATTGCCTCCTATTTCCTACCAAAACCATTTGCAGGTTAAAAAAGAATTTTTAATCTTCCAGTACCTGTCAATCTCTTCACACACTTTCAAATGTCTATAAAAGCACTTAAAAAAGCAGTCCCAAACTTGAAATGACCTGTCTATAAAATTAATAGTAAATTGCTGGCTATGTAGCTAAACAGGATAACCACTAAAAAAAGACAAAAAAAAAAAAAAAAAGTCAAGCTGAAAACCTAGTAAGTCCCTTTTCTCTCCTTCCTCCACATGGATAGCTGATTGTGGGGACCCCTTGTAGTCAGTAAGCAGTCTGTTAACCTGGCATTGCATTGAGCAGCAGAGAGGAGAGTTGGTATTCATGAGGTACTTGTGAAATTAATTTTACAGATTAGATTCAAGGCTGAACATCACATTATTTGGTTAAGTGTATGTAAAATAATGCTATTAAAAAGTAGTTTCAAATGTAATCTCAGGATTTCATTTTTGTTTTCTTTATAATATTAATACAGATAAAAAAATAACTGGGAGTATTGAAATGGAATGAATGCCTACTATATAGATTCCTCTCTTTCTCTGAGAAAGACCTGAAAAATCAGGAACTTCTGCAATTCAGTGAAATAACTATTTGAATGCTATGGAAAGAATCGCTAAAATTGGGTTCCACATATTTCAATGCAGAATGCTTGGAAAAAGAAAAAATGCTCCTACATCTGAGGATGAGAAGGATCCTAGTGCTCTGTCAGGTGTGCTGAGCCTCAATTACATTTACCCCAGACAACAGACTTAATCCCAGGAGCTCTGGTAGAGAAAATGATGTTCACTCTTCCAGATTCCTAGTGCTTCTCCTTTCTTTTCTTATAGACTCTTTTCGAGCAGTTTTCCCTCATCTTCTAGACTGCTTCTCCCTTCTGAGCACTCTCTGTACCTGTTTCTTAATGCCCTCAATGAGGAGGAGATACAACAGTTTTTTTCTCTGCTGTGTGTTTTGAGGATTCTTTGTTGTATGATATCATAGCTTTTCTTTTACAGGACGCCTTTTTCAGCATATGGGACAGACAATGCTCTCTCACTGCGATGCTTTTCAGCCTTCTCATTTAGTGCTCTATTGGCCTGAGTCCCTAGTCCTCCCCTAGTGCCTGCTGCTCAAAGAAGGTTTAAATGAAGGAAGAAAAGGTCCTCAAGAGTGATAATGAAGGAGATTCTTCCTATTGTTTTGCTAACTACAAATCCCAAGAGATATCTAGAAAAGTTGGAAAGGTGAAGTGTTGGGGCCCTCCCCTGCCATGTAGTCCTGGGAGAGGGGCCCTGGGGGGGAGGCATGGGGTTTCCCTGCCCCTGGTCATCCTCATTCCCATTGGTTGGTTTGTGTTCCCTGCGCGGGCAGAAGGACCCTTGGTCCCGTGACTGGAACAGTTCCTCGGCAGAGCTCCGGCCATGCGGCTGGAGAAATAAACATCTCTGAAACATCTAGCAAGAATCGGTCCATATATATTTCTTTTCCACGGGCCTCGTTGTTTGATATGCGTGTTGCAGTATTCCCCACTGTAACAGTAAAGATCAAGAAATATGTCAGAATGAAGAAGGTTATGAATTGCCCACGAGGCTATCCTGTTGCAAAATTCTTTCCCATTTGCTCTTGACTTTCTGCTTGCTATTTTTGTCACTCTTATTTTTTTAGATGACCAGATGAGCCAAAGGGAATTCTCTGAGGATTATTTAAAGAAGCTAGTATGGGACTTCCCTATACAGTAATTCCCATGGGGTCACTAATTTTTCTCCTTGTATATCACCTTTAGTCAGTCTCAAATCTTGAATAGACAATATAACTTGTGTAGAATTTAAGCAAATTATGTGCATGAGGTTTTTCTCAAATCTTACTTGTGTAGACTGAGAAATTTCTTTGTGAGCTTAATATATTTAAGGTTGTAACAACCATTTTTTATTAGATGTGTTTGACCTATTGCAAATATGCTGCAGACAAAATACAGAGAGTGTGTGCACAGCATTAATTTTATTGGCAGGGGGATCAACAGCAAGGAAATAAGGAAATGCCTAAGGTGTAAATTACATACAGCTGTGCAGCATGTAGCCTCTAAGACAGATGCTCTCTAAAAAATCATCCTTCTTAACAAATGACTTTTTCTGCTACAGTGCACAGTGTCATTTTGCTATATGATTGTATAAGTTTACATATAAGGTTACAAACAGAAATGTTGTAGCTCATCTTGCTTTGAGTATTGGTGACTGTTCATGTTTCCTTCCTATAATTAGGCAGTACTTTATGGCATAATTTATGAAATAGACATTTTATGCATTTTTAGATTTGCTTTCAGTGGGGGAAATTACTTATTCTTTAAGTACTTTTAGCATGGGTCTTTTTATCATAGGTCATTATTTCCAGGTAAAATATTAGCCTGTGTTCTGAACAGGAATTTTCAATATTAATTGAACATACCTGTTCACTGACTGAAGGAAACATTCAGGTAAGAGTCTCTTTCAGAGAAAATCCCTCTTCATTTGATACTCTCCTAGTTAAAGTCATTATGGGACCAAGTTTGGTGCTATCAGATACCTTCTTACTATAGCATAGCAGTAGGTGTTTTCATTTATTCTTATTTTTGGGAACGGAATACTGCTAAAAATTCTATTGTGTAGAAGACAGTATATTTAAAAATTTAGTCTGTAAAGAGGTTTCTAAATCATCTAAAATCTCTACAGAAGGAGTATTTTGACTGGACGTTGTGGATCTTTGCAGTCTATAATGCTTATTCATTCCTTCTCCCTTCCATAATTCACTACTTGGGACTGAAGCTTGTGTTTTGGATAAAGTGAATCAGACTCCTTAGCAGAAGCCAAATGTCTCTGGGGCTAGAAAAGAAAGAACACTACCTGTGTCTTACTCCCCTCCTGGAGAATTAAAATATGACTATGTCATTATACCTAGTGGTCCATTTTCTAACTTTTTTAGATCTGTACAGGTATTTGAGGCAAAAATCTATATCTTTCCATCTTTTCTATGCAGAGCAGAAATGCTTTTGCCTTACTAATCCAAGATATGTAAATATTTCTGAGGACAAGCATGTTTTACATACCAGAGTTTCATTTCTTTAATGTTGCAGTAAAGTCACCTACAGCTTTCTTTGTATATACAAGCGTGAATTTGAAGAAGCAGGTTAATTCTCAGCTAAGACACAGAAATGCCTGTTCAACATTAATGAGCCGGATAACTGAGCTCCAGTTTCCAAATATGCAAAATAGAATATTATCAAATGCCCATCTCAGATTCAATAACAATTTTTAAAGGCTGTGAGATTTGGAATTGCCGTTTTTTTCCTCCCAAAAATATATGTGAATAACAAAGCTTTTTGGAGAATTGCTGTGAAGTTGTGATGTTTACCTGACCTTTCTTATCTTGGTTCTGTCTGCATTAGCAGTAAGTCTGCTACAAGAGAAGATTTGCAGAGTGAAACAGTTGATGCCGAGGACCTCCTATTCAGACTAAAATAGTTTTTTTGTACTAGCTTTAGTCTGATCCATGGAGTGAATGGTTGGAATGCAGTAAGCAAGCACCTGGATCAGATCTTGTGCTCCAGTTTCAACTAATAGAAAAGCATTTATTTGCACCAAGTGCACTCACATTGTAACCTAAAAACCTGTTAAATGTGGATGATTAGTACATTGAGAAGCACACCATTGATGCAAACTAAAACACTAATGTAATTGCAACCTTAGCCTCTTGGAGGGGTATCATATTTGAATACAGGGGAGGTTTTTTCCTATGTTCTCACAGAAATGAGAGAGTATAAATTCCATCCTCTGATAAGAAGATTTTCTTTAGGGTATTTGCTTCTTTTAGAGCAGTCAGACTGATTAACTGCGATAGCTCCCAACAGTCCCTCTCCCGCAAATTCTCAATGTTTTTTTGACAACAGGTTCCTTCTCCAAATCTTTTTAATGCCAGTTCTGAAAGAAATTTTCCAAAGGATTTCCATTTTTCCCTACAATGCTTTTCTTTATCTTCAGTCTCTTAATTAGGTCATTATTATTTAATTAAAAGTCTTGTGCAGGACAGAATTTGTGGTTGCTTTATACCTCTGTGTCACAGGTGAAACTTCTCCTTTGGAGAAGACCATAATGAGCAAAGAATAAAAATCACTGCAGCTGCTTGTTTTGAACACAGGGAAAGCAATAGATCTGTGTGCTCCAATCTGGTACAAAAGAGAGAAGAGCATTCTAACTCTCACAATTATGATAAAGGCTGGAAGTGAGGCAGGGAAAGGACCTGTGATGAAATCTTAACTATGTCATTTGCAGACAGGGATTTCCCCTCAATTGTGAGACTATTTTGTGAATACTTTCACAAGGATAGTGAGGTAGGAATATGATAAGTCATAGAAACTTTATTAAAGAGTTCTTATCACACATACAGAGAGCAACTGAAAAGTACATTCACATATTTCAGTTTGTCTGTGTTGGAAAAATAACTGGAATATAACACTAACCAGGCATTTATCAGCTTGCACTTGGGGTTTCAGAGTAGTCCAAATCTGTTCTTGAAACAGTCAAAATGTTTATGTGAAACTATGCAGGAAATTACACTAGTAAATTTATATGTAAACTTTAAATAAAATGTTCTGATTGAGTAATCTCTAAGTGCCAACCAATTCTACCTCAGCCTGGGCAGAGTGCCCACATTGGTTTTCAAATGGGATCTGCTCTAGTCCCATAATGCAGAATGAACTAAATCTGTTCATTTTTAAGTAAAAAGACAGCAGATTGTTTAGGCAGGTTGGTATCTGACTAAATAAATACATTTGTAAAAGTATTATTAATACAGATTCCAGTAGACCAAATAATAGTAACAAAAGGCTTAAAGAGATGTTTGTATACACACATATATTTTAATAGTGGCCCCAAGCCTGTTTTTACAAACCACATTTATTCTGTCAGTAATAAAAAAACCCCTGTCACACCACGGTTGATTGTCAGATTCAATCCTATGAAGCTTAGTGCATAAACATTCAAATGAACTCTTCAAATATATTCTTGTTAGAGCAAACATATGTAAAATTGGTAGTACAACTACATGAAGTATTTACAAGTTAAAAGAGAGTTAATTCTACCTCCTTGTATGCACCTGGAATGGCAGGAGTATCGTGAGAGATATTTTTCACTGCTTCACTTTTTCATTTCTGTTCTGATTACCTAAAACTACTGTAAAAAGAGCAAGGAATTGTGAAAATGAAACAAGCAGCTAATGAAGATTATCATCATTCATTCAATAGAAGCTACAGTTGATCTCTAGGGATCAACTGATATGAATATTAGTTATTACCGTCTCAAGATCTGTTCTACAGCCATCATAATACAAAAATAGAATACAAAAGTTGAATACAAAAAAAGCCAAGATTCAATACTTAAACCAAAATTTGTTCCACATTTAAATGCTTTTTTGCAAATAAGATAAAATATACTGCACTTATAAAAATTAATTTTCAATTAACATGCTGTTCAGAAAGCCTGAAAAGACCAGCAGGTTCAAACCTTTCTTTATGCAGTTAGATGTCTTTCTTATAACTATCTCTTTTTCATGATGAAATCATTCTTTCAATTTGTCAGGAATCATCCAATAAAAATAACTTTACAGGTGCTGTGAAAAATTATTAATATATTTTTGAGAAATCTAGTAAAGTTTATTCTAACAAAAGGATAAACTGTCTGAAAGCTATGTGTCTGCAATGAGCTAAGCTGATGCTGGATGTGCTGCTCACACAGGCTCCACCAAAAGCCATCTTTCCATAGTGTCAATTTAGTTGGATAACAAGCTCCCTAAGGAGTCCAACCCCCCCAGGTGTGGGTACTTGCCTTTACTAATATATAAATAATTGTCTGGAATCCATTCTTCCCATGAATGCACACCTGGATTTGTTGACATGAATACTATTTTCCCCATCTCTTTCCTTTCTTTGAAATAGTCTTGGCAAGCCACTGTCAGAGAACAAGGGAGTGGAATGGGAGCCCTGTCCCAGTGATCTTGTGCTACAATCACAGCTAAAAAAGTTTCTGTCCAGCCTGTCTTAAATTTTACATGAATTATTATGTGTAAGTCATGAGAAGTCATGAGGTTATTTCACATCATCTCTTTAATTTAGCACATTAAGTGGTATATATGCAGATGTCATACATGTGGGTGGCTTTCTAATCAGTTCTACAAGCCACAAGAACATTTCTTAGAAATGGAGAAGTTGATGGTGTACATATGAAAATGATTAAGTCAGTAGAGATGCTGAAATGCAAGTTTGCTAGGATGTTTGAGCATCCTAGCTGAAGAGGGTATTATTGCTTTGCAAAAATTTGCACATGTATATTTGCAGAAAGAGCACAACTTCACACATAGTTAAAAATACAAGCTATTCTGGATACATTGCACATTAGTGCCACTGCATTGTCTGGAAAAAGCCTAGAAAACTGATCTTTGGGTTCAAACATTGTCACTTACACAGCTTGACAAAGAAGGTGGATTTCACACATTGTTTCCCTTCCTTGCAAAAAAAATTTTCGCTACACTTGCATAGGATGGGTAAAATGAAAATCATGATTTAGGTTGGGCTTGGGAAAGCTAAAGCTATGAGAAGAAATTCCACTGATTAAATCTAGAAGTAGAATATCTTTGGGTTGTAAATGTCACTGGATAAAATAATCTGGTTTTATTTGTTCTTAATTGCTTTGCTGGTAAGAAGTACAAAATATTTTAGTTCTTGATATCACTGAGGTAACATGCAAAGTTCAAGGTGTGGGTTGTATTAATTTTTTCAAATTAATGTCATCATTGCTGGCTGTGCATACATACTTATTATCTCAACCAATATGTGGCAATAGTGTTGCTTTTATTTGTTCCATGCAAGTACTCTGTCTTGGGTGTCAGCTGCATTATTGTAAGGGGAGAAGAAAGGAGATAGCTCAGAATTGCAAACCAAAGTGTATGTTAAAGATGAAAGCAGAGTGAATCCCTCTGCTCAGCCAAAATGAGCTCATACTTACATGGGTAAATAAAGTTGAAAGAGGCAGGGATCATGTATGACCAGTAACCCTTACAAGTGAGGTTCATGCATTGCTTTAACTTAAAAATAATTTTTCTCTTATTCTTTTGTAAGGAAAAACTTGATTCTCCCTTTCCAGAAAATGCATTGATTCTGTGACTCCTAGGAGAAGAAATTACCATTAGATGGTACCATAGACTGTTACCCATTATTATCTGACTCTCTGTTACATTATCAATGTTCTGTCAGTTCACACCTTTGGAGTTCAGAGTGTCATCTGGAGATGAAATATTTTGCAAGAGAGCTGTGCCAGTGAAGAGCAATGATCAAAGACATGCAGCAAACTAAACAAAATACTCAGTGTCTATGCAGTTAAGCTGACTAAGTGATGTTATTAAAAACTTTTTTCTTTCCATTAGTGATTCAGCTTCACTGGTGCAATAATTTCAAATTTCCATTGTAAATACACATAGAAAAATTGAATTTGGGTAAGGGACTGATCTTTTGAGTGTGAGATCCAGGCAGCTTAAAACCCAGTGTCACTATGTAATTTATAGTCCTATTTTTGTATAGCATCTGCCCAATCATCTCCATCTAAAACTGTCCCCTTGACAGATTTTCATAGTTATTGGGGAGAACTTTTAGTTTTCTGTTCTTCTGCAGAATGTTGTAATATATGAATATCATGCATACAATTGTCAAATTGTGTATTTGTCTGTCTATCTTCAGTCTATCTTCAATGTGTCATTGAAGAAAATAAAGAAAAATAAGCATGTGATCTCTTGTACAGAACAAGTATCTCCTGGAATACAGATGCAGCCACATACAGAGTTCAGAAAAAAAGTGGTGTAACTGAAAACATCTGATTAAATTAAATTATTATGAAAATAGAATATGTCATACTAGAAAAGTGGTCATAGGACAAAAGTATAGAAATTTTTGATAAACAGCTCTCTACAATGGGAACACATAGGAGAATAACCTATAAAGGAGGTGTCAAACCAAGCATGCAAAAGAGAACTTGGTTTATTCAAACTTTTAAGATATTTCTACCAAACTCAAATGGCCTACACCTTTGACAACAGTAGTTTTTCAGTCCTACAAGGATTTTACCGATATCCTGTGTGAATAAACATTTAAGAAGCATGAATAGCAAACCATTCTATTTTTTTCCATAGTAAAAAGAAATTGTGATTTTTTTTTTGGAGTAAGATTTTGAGCAGTAAAATTTAAGAGTAAAAAGGAATGGACTATGTTGGCAAGAAAACTCACAAAACAATACGGGCAAGACAGACCAAGTAATTAACTAGCCAGATTCTGTGAATGTTATAAATACCAAATGGGAAGATGTAAATTCTTAGCAGTGTCCCAATGACAGGACAAGGGACAATGGGCACAGATTAAAATACAAGAGCCAGGGAGAAACTGAAAAAGAAACTTGTTTTCTTGGTGTCACTATTCAAGATTGTCCTAGCTGATCTAAGAGTTCCCTGACAACAAGCCAGCAAGCTCATACCAATCTCTCCTGTCCCACTGTCAACTGACTGGATCTATTTCTTTGTGCTGGTGGCAGTTTTCAGGCACCTAGATATACTAGGAAGTAACAGCATGAGATCACCTTGGGTCTGGATGAGAACCTGGAAATGATGAGGGAATCCAGTGGGGTTTTTTTGGTTAGCAGCGAGCTATTATATTGGTTCAGCATCTTATTTCAAATGTAGGCACAGAAACTTGCAGAGCCTCATGTTGTTATGAGCCATACAGCCTGTATACATCTCCTGAAAGCCAGTAACACAATAGGAGTCATGAGTTTAATAGAATGCATAAGTGGTATTCAACAGCTTTATGTTTGGTACATTTGATGAGAAGCAGGCCCACCGAAAACAAGGAAGCAGCATTAGAAAGGCTAAAATTCACTTGGGAACCAGTAGTGGATATGGGCAGATACACAGAAATTAGCTCATGGGGTCTGAAAGCTGATGTGCCTTGGGGAGGAATAACAGATTCAGAACTTGCAGCACGGTTGAGGGTTTGTCTGTCCTGATGCGTGGGATCCCTGACGCTGATTTCTAGGACAGGTTTACAGTGAAAGGCTGTGCTTTAGTTTAATCCTACTGTGCCTCTTCTGTTTGAAAAACTCCCAAAAGCCATGCTTAGTCTGAATGCTAACCTTCAAATGCTACTAAATACATCTTTTCTATGGTCAGCTGCTAATCTCAGCTGTAGCTGAGGGAAAGGTAGATATTGAATTGGTCAGTTGAAGGTTTCTCCATAGATGAATCCAGCTCAGACATCCCATGGGATATCCACCTTATTGATGCTGATCTTGTAACTAACTTTTTTTAGGAAGAAGATTTAAGCTGATGTGTTAAGCTTTGAGAAATTTTTTTTTCTGGTAGGTGCTAACATTTTATACAGGGAAAAAAGTACTGAAAAATGAAAAGTAACTCTGGGCAAATCCAGATATGTAACATTTAGCTTTCAAAAACTTCAATTAAGTTTTAATTGGGTCCCAGGAAAAGCAGCTTTAGAATAATTTTCAGAAGCCTCACACACCTGAAACACACAGTGGCATATTCTCTATTGGAGGTTTCAATCAACTCAGGCATGAGATTATATTTAATCACTAATTCTGGTACTCTCCCAATGTTTTCATTAGAGCAGATGGCACAAATTATTTCCAAGCATGTTGCCTGTTTAAATGAAATTGCTGAAACTCCAGTTCTCTTTCAATACAGCATAAATCTATTGTATTTAGTAAATGCACACTGATATAAGCATATTGTGACGTGAATTGTATAAAGCATTTTAAAGTTTTCTTGCACATTTAGGCAATACTTTCCTCTTCCTCCTGCATTTGGAAGCTTTCCTAGCCCAAGGCTGGAGGAATTGTGCTCATGTACAGTTCCACCTGCAGAGGGTATTATCACAGAATCTGTTAAAGCTGGTGTTGCAGTTCATAAATAAGCATTAATGTAGGTTGAAATAATGGCAAACTAGGTTTTCAAGGCTGACTGCAAGTTTTGATCAACTTCAGAAGTGAGTTTCCATTTTATTAATTTGAATATACATACGATGAAAATTACCTAATAAACTGGTCGATGGAAAAGGTTATCCAACCATGACATTACTTAATTCTTTTTGGTCAAAGGCTATTTGGATAATCATTAATCTACCCAATAATAGGTAGATATTCTCTGGCTTATTTTATGTGAAATGAAATTATATGTTCACATTGGCCCTATCTATCTTCTGTAAATCAGTCGATAGAACTGTTCTCTTAATCAGTCTTGTCAGAAATAATCTCAATATAGCAGCAAATATAATGGCTTTTAATCAGTAAACAACTTTTTTTTTGCAATGAAACTTTCATTTTCGATTGTGTGAATTTAGTTATTTGGGAAAGCAATGTAATACATGGTAATTTACTGTCTCTTTCCCTAAGCTTTTTTCTCTGCACCTATATGGTTCTCAATGCATTTTTGGTTTCCTTTCAAACAAGTTTGGAGTCATCTTTTCAACACATATGGAGGGCTCCACATAGATAAAGATGTTCTGACTTCTATGAACTATTTGCCAGCAGTATTTCAGCAAGGGATCAGAAATATCTGTGCTGATTGGTACGTTGGATACCTTTAAACCTGCCTTCCCTCAGGAAGACTTTTATTGCTTTCTCCTCTGTTTCATTTTGCTGCTTTTTCACATATATTTTTCAAGTTTCTCTGTCTCCCCTGCCTGAACCCTCAAATGTTCAACACACATTGTCTTCTTTTTGTCCAGAGTATTTCAATTTATATATTTGAGAAAAAAATTAAAGAGTAATAGGTTGTGCAAGTTGACTTCAGATATATTCTTTTCTGTTGCATTTACAAAGGTTTGGAAGTTCAATAAATACAGAATACAACAGCAAAGCATGGAAGTGACTGACATCCTGCTTCAGACACAGTAAATAATTTCCATTTCAAATACTTAAAGTAAGTTCCCTGCTGCAAAATCCAGATAAATGAACAGGAAAAAAATGCATTGAAAAACTGGTGATAAAAGATTGAAGAGACAAAAAACTATTTGAAAAATTCTACCTCTTTTGTAGAATCAGAGACAGAAGAGAACACTGGCTTAAATGCAAACCAATGCAGTATTTCAAACATGTAATAAGAATTCTATCTACGGAAGATTGTAACAAAACAACCTATGGTACTAAATTAAATACGAAAAATGCAACTGAAGTTACTGTAAGAGAGGAATGGAAAATTATTTGTAGGAGTTTAGACTTATGGTTTGGGGTTTTTTTAATCTACTTTGGCAACTTACTGTTCTGTCTTCCAAGAACTGTTTGCATACCTTATCTAAATATTGCTTACTGTAAAATCATAAATAACTTGCATTCAATTACCTGTCTTGCAATTACTCATATTAATCACCAGGAATAATAGGTCATCTGTTTTTAAAGGTATTCTTCTTGGAAAAGAGATCAAGAAATCTAAAACTTAAAAGAACAAATTCCAAAGTGAAATAACTCCTGTGATTTTGGGATTTGGGTGTGAATGATGGAGATTGTAATTCCAGTGATCAATTTTAATTCGTTGGATATGAAATAAAGTACATAGTTTATGGATGAATTCAATAGTCACAAAAAATTTTTCCTGATGGCAGAATTACACCAATCGCAAGTGAGAAATTAAAAGCAAGTGAAATTCAAAGATACTGTGAGTTACAAATAAACCTCTGACTGTTGCCTTTGACTTCAGCGAATGTAACACACTCTTAATGGGGCTTGAAATGGAATAAGTGGCATTGTACTCTTCTTTGTGGTGTTCTCATTGCTGACATGATGAGGTGGGAGGCTGGAAAAAACTCTTCATTTTATATTGGGATTAGAAGTATCATTTACACCATTATATATATTTTGACCTATTTTATATTTTTCAAGGTAGAGTTTCCTGCCTCAATATTCATATACTCTATTCTTATAATAGCTTTTTATTGTATTTTAAAAGAGCATTTCTCTTATCTTGTGATATTAAAGGGGTTTTTACAGTACAAATACCTGCATGCCTCTAAAGTGCTTTAAGAGATTTACTAACTGAAATCCTTCTTTCCTTTTAAAGCTCATGTTTATTTCTTCATGCTGCCAACGTAAGACTTAGTGCATATAGGTTCTTCTTTTGCAAAATTTAATGGAGCAAAATCAACATTTACCTTTTATAATTTTATTCTTACTACATGCCAAAATTACTTCTGCATTTGATGGAATCAACAGATTGGTTATATAAACCTGTTTTGCTTGCTCAGGTTCAGATGCCCCAGTTTGCTCGTAACCAGGAATCTGTCTGTGCTGTGAGACTTAACAAGCCTGAGAGGAAAGCACCTGCTACAATCCTAAGTTCAAGAAAAGCATTTATCCTATTAGAACCTGTTCTAAAATAAGAATTACTGAGAAAGATGTAGGGAAAAAAAGCTCTCAGGTCTTTATAATTTATGCATTTTTTTCATCACCTGCTCCCTGTTTGCAGTGTTTACATGCCAGTGCAACAACTTTTAGAAGCACATTATTCCTGCAGTGCCAATAAAACCACAGACTAGTGTGTAAAAGTCCCGTGTAAATAATTTGCTGGAAAAGGAAGGAAAGCTCTTGAGGCTGAATTTTTCATTTAATTGGAAGTATTTATATCTCACAGATGAGCAAGAATTATGGTTTAGTGGTGAATATTTTATATTTGCAACAGTCTTGTAAAACCTCTTTGATTCTTGCTGCAAGAAACAAATTATGGGAGGCGATGAGGATGTAAACTTACACTTGAAGGGAAAAGGTAAACTGAAGCCATTGTGGCTAAGTCACATTGATATAGATTTGATCTTTATGTGCTTCCCTGTGCAGTGTCTGTGTAGATTGTGTGCCTGAATGTCAGAGAACCTTATCCTCACAACAGAGAGCTAAATATGAGTAACTCCTCTGTATGGTAGAAATACTGGCATGTTTTGGTTGTGCTAACTTGGATTAATTGGAATTCTAATCCCAAGATCAAGAATTATTTAAGAACAAATGCAGCTCAATTAATGAAATATTTTAAATAGCATATTTTAATTTACAGCTATTACAATGGAAAAAAACCGCATTTACTCTGTCCTTCATCTCTGAAGCACATCAAAGCCTGACTGAATTCTCTGCATGAAGGGAGGAAGAGAAGCACCAGATGACAGTATTGGGCTGCTATTTAGACAAAGTAGTAGAGCAGTAGGTCCAAACCATCAGCCTGTGCTTGGCTTATGTCTGACTTCTCTGTTCAACAGGAGTACAGCTGCAAAAACTTTAATGAATGGACACATTTTCTTGAGAAGGTAACCAACCACTATGGACTCCTTTTATTCTTTGCTCTCAGTAGCATAGATAGAACTTATTCTAAGGAAGTAAAAAGGATAGAGCTAAATACTAAAAGTAAATGCTAAATAGAGCTGGCATGAGTTCATCCTTCAAAGGGCACCAGATTGCCCTAAAGGATAGCTCTCAGCATCAGTAGAAATCATGGATATCTCAGATAATGGAAATGGTTCTCACTGGGAACTACAGCTGCCAGTGTTCCAGCTGAAAATATGAGTGAATACTTGGGCTGAAAAAGTAATTTACTTGATATTATATTAATAAATTATTTTTACATATCTAGTAAATCAAAACTTATCTCTGAAGTTTTGAGCTATTGTTTCTAAACCTGGTGATATACCCCAAGTAATAATAATATTTCCTAAGTCCTGAGTTTTGGAGATTTTAAATGCCTATGTTCCTACCTCATCCGTTGTAATTGTTAAGCAAAGACACACATGCTTATGTTAACACACATGTTGTTGAATATCCAAATAAAATCCTCCAGAACATGAATGGTTTTCTTTAATTTTTTCCTGAATTGCCTGTGCAATCTAGAGTTAGTGAGGTGCCTCCTTTTTCCCATACATACACGACTGATATAAGTTATGGAAAATGTCAGTGTTCAAATATGGACTGTTGTTTCTTCACATCTGAAAGAACTAAAGCTAGTATGTATTTTCCAAGATGTTCTGATTTTAATTTTTTTTTCTAAGTTAAAAATGGCAACCTGAATTATGTAGTCCTATTTATGTTTGCTCTTAGTAAAAAATTATACAGAAACAAATGAATCCAAAATCTTTCACAAAATTTTTTCATGCAATAGCAATTTCCACTGCTGTTCATTGTGAGAAGAGGTTGGTGGGTTTGTATTTGTTTTCCTTTCATTTAAAACAAAAGCACTAATCAGACATTCTATTCACAAAGTTAGAACACAATAATTAAAAAATTGTTTGGAAAATTTAATATACAAGTATGTTACAGGACAATATCCGATTATCTCTTCCTTGCCTGTCTTTTATTGTAAATGGGTAACTGGGTCTACAGTGCATATAGAACTGAATTACAACCAAGGATCGGGACAGTTTCATCCTGGGAAAGGTTGACATGTACACTTGAATTTTAATCAGTAGGTCCTATATTGCTCCAGTGAGCTTCATCAAAGCTCGGATACAACAACATTTTTACGTATTTTAATCAACTAATACATTTTGTGATAATTTCCTCAATGCTTGGTAACAAAGCCTAGTGGGTTTGTAGCTCTAGGATCACACATTGTATGCCATCTTCAAAGGTAGGAGGACCTGATTATGCCAACACATGAAATAAAAAAGATTTTTACTTAACACTGAACAGATTTTTGTTTTAATACTATAATGGTTGACAATGATAAAATACTGCATTGAAAATCTACCTATTTTGTCTGTTTTCTCCATAACACTTTTTCAAAGATTGGGTGATTAAGAGAAAAAGTAAAAGCTTGTATCCAGTTAATTTAATTTAATGTACCCTTTAAATAGGTGTATAAGATACCTAGGTGAAGCTCCTTCTGTAGTCACTGGACAGAAATCAGTGGTTGCAAAAAACAATCATCTTCCAAAAGCCAACATAACTGTTGCAAATCTCCTGAGTGTGCCTGGCTCTTTCCACTGATTTTACAGTATCCAGGTGTTGAGCCTAGACTAGATGTGTAACTTTCAGAGAGCTTGATTTTGAGAGGTGAATCCCATTCTCAGCAAAATAAATGAAATCTCCTACAGTTAGAGGACCAAATTGGTACAAAAATGTTATTTTAACAAGATCAATGAGATTAGCAAAAATCATACAATGAAATAATTTACAAAATGCAAAAATGTTTCCAGATATGCTGTGATCACAATAATTTAACTCAGTCTTTCTATCTTTTCTTCCATCCCTCTCCCTTCCCTACTCCCATGGAGAAGAAAATATTTTTTTGGAAGAAGGAAAGATCTATGGATTAGAACAAAATAAATGCAAACACACATGTTTCCAGAGCAAAGGTGCTCATTACAATCGGTAACATATAGGCAACAGAAAACACACAATAGAATTGAGTATATAAAAACACAATCTGGTTTTCTAGTTCACCATCATATTTGTTTTTCTATTCACTTGCATAGTAGATTCATGAGAGCACAGCGTTCAAAAATCCATTTTTATCTACTGCTATCTTGTGGTAGATTAGGTATAACTCCCATGATGTGACCATATTTTTTCTCTTTATATAGGAATCATTTTTCCAGAAGATCTTCTAATGTGCTTATCCATATTCTATATGAATTCCTCACAAACAGCAGCAAATTTATGCTCATAGTATCTCTGTGAAATACAAGTGTAATTGGCACCAGTACAGAAACTGCTACATATTTCAAGGGGACTGTGAACCTGGTAGCCCTTCTCAAGCAGGCATTTGCAATTGCACACTGAAGTCCCATTTACTATAGTGAGATTTAAGAATATACTGATACATGTATATAATCTGAATGCAGATGTGTATCACAGAGGATTGGAAAAGATGTAAGATTCCAGAATTAATCTCTCAGTCACAGTCCTTCCTCCGACTGGTCTCTTTGTACAATCTCAAACAGAAAGCATAGGATTAAAAGAACAAACTCCCTAATGCAACAAGTACTTTTTATACTGACAGAAATGTTTTATCTGACTATAAAAAGGAGTTCATTAGTCGCTATAGCCATTACTTGTAGTCTGAATTGATATTACTAATGCATAGTATAATGAAAAAAACCACAAAACATTTCTACCTTCTCAGTCAATGTATGGTGTGGAAAAAAAAAAAAATTCTATCAATTCAAAGAAATTTTCCTGAATAGAAAGCTTTAATTTACGTCTTCCCTTACGTAATTCGTAAGAGATCTTAATCTCTGGTTTGCAACTGAGTCCTGTGTTCGGTTTTGAGGACAGGGAGAAAGGGGTAATGGAATTTTTAAGACTCAAAGAGAAAGTGTAATTGTCCACCTATGATTAAAATGTATCAGCAGCTGGATCTGAAATCTCTGAAATTCTTCATAGGTGAGGGCTCTTATGAATCCTGGGGGATGCACAGATGTGGACAATAATGTGTGAGATGGAGGAAAGGACAGGTAGTCTTCCCCCAGTGGTCTGCAGTCACACAATCAAGGTCAGTGACCTTTAAAATTTTGAAACCAGCAGTGAGGTACAGACATTTGGTCCAAGAATCACACTCCATCTATTCCAAAATAATCCTGTGAAATATGTAACATATATGTAGTAATTTCTTCATATAAGTGAGTAACTTCAATACACACTGGTGTAATCCACCAATTTACTCTTTCTGAATTGATTGGTGATGTATAATATACTAACACTGTGCATTGGATCCTACAAGAAAAAAGATTGTTTGTATTGGAGAAATCTTAAAAGCTTGTGACCTTTCAAAGACAGAGTTTCACATGGTGTAGTCTGAGAGTTTCTCACCAACACCTCACACAAACCATCAAGATTTAAAAAAAAAATCAACTTCTCTGTTAAACATAAGAGAAATAACAACAGCAGAATAAGAGCAACTATTTTTCTTTCTAGAACTCATAGCTTAATCTGTTCTGAGTAGTTATTTTGTCAGCCAGATTTTGAAACCAGCTACTCATCTATGAATTAGTTGCCTGTTGTCTGAGGCTATGTATCATTATGCAAATATGCATATTGCTAAATGACCTTTCTGGTTAAATTTAGATGATCACTTAAGGACAAAACTGTCAGTTTCATTTCATTTCCCCAAAGTCTTTGTCAGTGCATTTATGGATCTCAGTCACCCTGGAGTAGTGGTTTAAAATATGGCAAAATGTGTTCAAGATATGTGATTAGCAAAACCAGCTCAACCAGTTTCCTCTTTCTTGGTTCTTGTGGCCTCTTTTTGTTTGAGATGCTCCTTGATTTGTTTTATTTAAAAACATGCACTATTAATGCATAAATGTTTTATGACAGGTATTATTTAATCTGTATTTTCCCTCAGAGGCTTCAGTCAAATTTGGAAACAAATTTTTATGAAATGGCACCTCTCAAGACAAATGATAGTGTGTTTTTTTAAAGTTAAATGTTTTACTGTAATGAACAGGTTTTACTGTAATGAACAGGTTTTACTGCTATATGAATGAAAGGAAAGGCCTTCCAGGTTTAGAAAAGAGGATGTCACAGTAAATGTTTTCATAAGTAATTGAATTGCATTTACCAAGTAGAAATGCACTGATGTTTACCACATTAGTGATTACAAGGCAATTATAAAATCACACCAGCTTATTAAAATTGATGAGAAATGTTATAGGTATACGTGATTTGTTAAAAGTATCACTGTAGCAGATAATTTTACAAAGTATGCAGTGAAAAGATTAATAAGTTATGCTTATAGTAAAACCAGGAACATTTAAATTCTTCAAAACATTTCTTGCTTACTTTTTTTTGAGAGAGAAATAACAGGAAAAAAACCCTTACAATTAAATTTAGGGTTTTTTTCCATTAAAGTTGTAGTAGCAGGACCACTTAAGATCAAGACCTTCCCTGAAGACAGTTCTGTATATTTCCTGTTTCCTTTATCAGTTTTCTAGCAACAACAGCAATAGTGATATAATTAAACTTGTCTTTCTGGTTTAGACTGAAATTTAAATTTTAAATCATGGAACTATTTAGATAGGTTTGCTTAAGAAATTACTTAGGCTCTTCTATGATCTTAAGTAAACAAATAATTTATTACTTCAGATATGTTTTATTTGAAGTGTGTTGAAGCTCATGGGGATGTTTCTACTGACCCACAAGGGCTTGGGACACACAAATTTTTGTGATATTGTAATTCCTAGGAATTGCTGAATTCAGTAGCCTAGCAGGGGTGAGGCTGCTGCAGACCTGTGTGAGCTTGAGAGGAGTCTGATCATGTGAGTCTGTGAATTTGTAGAGTGAGTGAATTAAAAAAAGATTACTGCTGAAATTTTTTTGAAAAAGAACAATAGTCACAGCCATATTTAAAAATATTCTGAGATATGTTTCTATAAATGCACAAGTGCTTAGCCAGAGGGCAGAAATATTAGCAGTATTATCTAAATAATATCCAGTGTGCAATACTTAAATTTGGAGTAATAGTAATTATATCACAAATATTGCACAAATCTAAATAATTAGCGAACTGAAGGAAGTTGTAGTTTGCTCCTAAAATTTCAAAAGCAGAAAAAGCTGCTAAACTAAATAGATTATGCTTCATGAGATGTCTGCTCAGATCTAATATGTAGATAATTCAATTTTCATACCAAATGTAATAAACAAACTGAGAAACTAGCATAGAAATTTTAGGAAAAAGCAGGGAAAGATTCCATCTAATATTTTACTTTTAAACTTTGTTGTTCATCCAAGAGTCATAAAAGTGACACCTTGTGGTAATGAAGAACATTGTTCCAGTATTCCTTAGCCACTGAAATACTGAACACTGAAAGGGTGTTCTAAACTGTCTTCCCTGTAATACAGATAGAATAATGTTATAATTTAATCACAGAATTGGCTACTAATCTTTCACTCTGAAAGATACCCATCGAGCATCAGGTTAATGTTATTTCAGATTCAAATTGTCTTAAATGTTTTTTAGCCTTGCTCTGGTGCTTTTGTAGTAATTTCACATCTTTAGAGTACTAACTGGGTTTAAACAATGTTCAGGTTCAGCTGAATGTTGCACTTGCTCCTGATTTAGATGAATACACAAAGCCTGGAAAACTGAGAATCTGATTACTTTAATCTTCTTTATATACATACCATGTGCACAACCATGTCGCTCAAGGGCAATACAGAGAGCAGACTGTTTAACTATGTCTGCAGAGCATAGTTATATCTACAGATATATAGATATATATGCAGTTATATATATAGAGCATAGTGGTATCTCTGTTTGCCAACTTCCTTTTTGTCTATGCACAGTCATTGCAGAGCTAAAGGCTAAAAGGTTAGTTCAGTGGTCTTAAAGTTGGTAAGTGGGGTAGCCAAACTGTTGTCCATTTAAAGCTGCTCTCCTAGCAAGTGATCACAGTTTGATCATTACAGCCACACAGTGCTGAGCCTGAGCTCAGTGAGGTCTCTAATCCTGATAAGAGTCAGTTCCTTTTCCTACCAGATGTGGTCATAACTTATTTAGAAACCTAATTTATTAAGAAATCTAATTCCTCAGCCTTCTCCTCATTCTAGCTTTCAGTCCAGCTTTAGCAATCCTGATGCTCAGTACAGATAAACCTACACATAAACCATTCTTCCATCACTTGGCAGCAGCTCACATACCTAGGAGGCATGAATGAAAAAGCATATTGCATCTACCTTCTCATCATCAGGCTCAGAGATAACAGAAATTGAGGGTTAGTGTGAGAGAAAAATTGGTAAAAATCTTTAACAAATGGGTGATGAATTTCTGTGAGTAGTTGGCCAGACACCACTTGAAAAGATATTAATATTTTTGAAAGCAGTAGTTAAATGACTTCCATCTTTGTTAAATGGTTCTTCCAGGAAATGACATTGGAGAATTTGAAATATTGCATGATGTGAAGGGATTTATTAAAGGAGTAACTAAGATGTGACAGAACTATAATCATGGTTCTTACTTTTAAAGCCTTTGTTCTACTGGGACAAAAAATGAAATATAAAGGTGATGTTGAGTTAAGAACACTGTAAAAACCTACTGAAGAAACAAGACAGAATGGGATAAAGATCTTTGGAGGTTTATATAATTTTAGGAAAGGATGGATAAGAATTTTACTTAAACCTGAGGACTTTTTGTGGTGTTCTAATGCCACATTTGGTTATAATAAATGATTCTGTAGCTCTATATGAAATTGTTGAAGCTATATATTTGAATATATAGGATTTGGAGATATATATATAGGAAATTTGAATACCAGGATTTTTATGTTACTGCATTGCATAGATAGAATTAGTAATGCTGTAGCAAGTATAGATACTGATGACTGTTCTAGCAAAACTCAACATTAAATATCTATCTCTTAATCCAATGAGAAAATAGTATCACAGTATGGTACAAATATAATTATCAGTTGATACAAATTAATTACACTGGAATATTAAATGAAGAAAGATATTTAAATCTCTGACCTATAAATTATGGTGGAATGAAGTGAAAACTTGCAAAGTAGTCAATTGTACTTATGGTTATACTGTAAAGGCAGATCAATTTACCCTTCTTTCAGTGAGGGATTAGGCAGGTACAAGGTACAGGTGGTTACTGTGGAGGGGCTCACATGCTGGATTTTACTGCATAATTTATACTTATTCATACACCCATTTCATGAAGTTCTCAATTTCAGAAGGCAATCTTTCATTCATCAAGGGAACTAATAAGAATCAACTAGTTAAAGGACTAGTTGTACAGAGCTGGTACAGAGCTGTACAAGACTATACAAATCGATAGAACTACAAGGAGTCAGGATTTCAAGCAAAAGGGGTGAGGAAAGAACTTGTGTAATTGAGGTTTAATCTGAATTACCATCTGTGAAGTGCCAAACAAGCCAATAACTTACATAGAACAGAAAAATCATATGATCAAAGAAAAATTGGTAACTCTCAGAAGTCATATGTAAGGGTAACATGAGAATTGCCAGGATTCAAGGAAAATTACATCTTGCCAAGATAGTAAAATGAAGTATAAAAGAATTTTGTATTTTATTTTAAAATACAGGTAAGTTGTTCACACTCAGTGCCAGATTCCTCTTCCTGCTGCCCAGGGAATAACAAAACTGGCAGGTGTTGTATGGGATACAAAGGATCAAATCAGTCTTCAATTTCCTAACAGCTAGGAGTAGTGGAGCGTCAATCTCATTGTGCAGGATAGAGAGTAGGTTTCAAGGCTGTCACCATTCTCTCTTTCACCACTGAACAGTTTCAAATCTACTTGTCAAAGAAAACCACATATTTACAGGAGAGCCAACACATCCGAGAAAGAAATTAGTCTGCACCTACTACTGACCTTTCCTTACATGAACTCCCAGACCATTTGAGAAAGACTTCTCTTACCCAATACAACAAAAAAAAATTGAGTAAATATAATAATTCAGAAGAGTCCTTACTAGCTGCTGCCATGGGAGCAGAGGAACACAGCAGCATCAAATCTTGACATCTTTGAAGGTCAGTACGTAAATAGTAGCATAACATTGTCATGAGGCAGATCTTAAGGCACGTTCTGTACTGACTTTTAGCATTTGACTGAATCTGCGACCCTCTCACATCAAGCCTGGCTAACTGTGCAGCCGGCAGGCAGGAGACAGAATAGACTGATTGTGCTGTGGATATCAGCAAAGACTAACACATAGACACATGCGCACACACACAAATCAAAAAATGCAGATTCCTGAGAACATAGGCACTCCTTGCATTGTTCTGTCACTGTCACTGTCACAAGAGCAGCCATCAGGATCTATTCGGAATGAAGATCTTGCTTAACATTTCAACGGATAGCTCCAGAATAGAACAGAAAAATGAGAAGCAGTCTAATGACAAGTACCACTAATAAAACAACACTGTAAAGAAGAACTGGAGAAGACAAAAATAATACAGTTGAGAAAATGAATATAAAATTTCAAAGTACGAGGTAACAGATCAGGGAGGACTGGCTTTGCCATCAAAACCTTGCTGATAAACACAGCAGCCGGAATCATGTCTGTGCAGTATTGAGTCAGACAGTGACAACTGCTGCGACACAGCTGCAAAAAAGAAAACTTACATATTTCAATCAGGTGAAGCATTTAGCAATGTCAGGAAAAATCTAATCAAAGCAGTCTTAAATAGTCTAGGCCTGATGATGTTTACTGCAGGATGCTTAGAGAATGGATGAAGTATCTTCAATGCAATTAGAGGATATCCATGAAAATCTTTGCAGGTTGGGAAATGCGTAAAAGTCTAGAGAAGCTATGTCCTCTTTAAAAAGGAGATATTGTTGGGTAGAAAAGCTGGATTGTATTTGGATTCTAGCTATTGAAAACCAACAAAATAGCCAAAAATTATAAGTCTCAAGAATTCTATATGTAACAGATCCATGTTATTTTTCAGGGATAAAGTATGATAATTAGCTAATTTTTGTGTTAGGCTAGCAGCTTTACTAGACAATTGAGACAGCTATCTTTTGTTTATTTTCTAGTGCAGGTGACAATTATGGCTTTGGCAGTCCTATAACAGTTTTCTGACAAAGTATATTTTCTCTCTTTGAATAGAACTAGATATTCCATATTAAAGGAATGGATAGCTTTGAGTTAGGCATCAGAAATACCCTTTCTAAGAGGTTTCTATGAAGAAAAAAAAGTGCATTTTCTAATTTTTCCTACGGGCAGATTTCTATTTTAGTTTATTAACTCTGAATCATGCTTCCCAGATGATTTTCAGCATCTGTGTACTGTTTGTTCATAGAGCATAGCATATGCTTGTTTAGACCCTTAGAGGGGTGCTGTTATATGTTGTTCTGTTATGAGATTAGAGTTAGAAATAGTCTTCAAATATCATGTTTGTTCTTGTTCCTAGGATAAATTCTCCATCTACGTATGTGGTTCAGGCAGCTGGTACACATGCAGGTTTGAAGCTCAAGATACCAGTAGATCAGTCTGGGCTTCTGTGCTTCTCTGTACCTCTATATCATATCATCTTCTGCATGATTTCCAGCAACTTTAAATGAACATGTGCTAATATCCGATTGTTAAGGTTCTTAGAAATGCCTCTGCCTGAATTAAGGTGCAAACGACACCATATGCCAGTGACAATAGTAAGGGCTTTATTTGATGAGAGGGGGAGAAAGAGAAAAGGAGAGACAAGAAGAGAAAGAAACAGAAAATAGGTGGAGGGGACAGAAAGAAGGTGACAGAGACAGAATAAGGAAAATATCACCACTCCGTGGATCCCAACGATGTTCTGTTGATCCTCTCCAGCTGGTGGTCTTCTTGGTGGTGAAGATCCCCCTGAAAAGCATAGAATCCCATGGGTTAATATTACCCTCGAGCCAGGTGGCAATGTCCAGGCATGTCCCCCTGGGGGAGGGGGGCAGTCTCTTACAGCAGACTCTGGATCTGTTGCATCACGTCCAGTCCTGTGGTGCAAAGCCTCTGGGGAGCACTTTGGGGGCTCTTTGTTGGATTGTGACACCCCCTCAGCTGTCTCTCATGTGAAAGTCTCCTGGATGTGGCCTGTGGGGTTGGGGGTTCCACAGCTGGGCCAGTTTGTGTAATCGGTGTTTATTGCCTCTCACCAGAGGTTGCACCATGCACCCAAAACCTCCTCCCTCACCTCGGCTGGGTGGAGTCTGTGTAAACCTGGCTTCTGTGAGCTGTGCTCTTCCTCCACCCCAAACTCAACTGGGAATAGTTGCAGCTGGTGGCTTTGGACTTTTTTGGATACATACCTTTCCCTCAGCCTGAGATGACTGAACAATGCATTTCCCTTTATCTAATCAACAGTTTGACTTCCAATTCAAAGTTCCACTCTTCAGGGAGGCTTCTTCGGCTGTAGCTTCTTTATAATGAGCAAAGCTTTATATCAATGTTTGAGGCATGAACTATTTTCAGTCTCTGACAATATAGTTAACCAGTTGAGAGAAAAGATTTTGGAAAAAATTCAAATAAGTGTATTTAAATTCTTTTGTTGTAGGGCACTTTTACTTCTCTGTGCTATTCCTCTTAGAGATATTGGCTGCTATATAAAACAGGCTGCACACTACTGTAAGAATTCTTCTCTGGGGTGCTGTTTGGAGCATTTATCAACAATTATTTTTCAAATCTGAGTATTAGACAAGAGTATCATAAAAAGCTTTTAAAAATCAAAAAATACTTCTTGGCAAATATGTATGTATAGGTAGTTTAATCGTAATACCTGTTGCAGAGAGGCAGAATCAACTCCCTCGACCTACTGGCCCAAGATGCAGTCCAAGATATGATTGTCTTTCTGGGCTGCTGGCTATAGGAGACCAGAGAAATGGTAGACTGGCTCAAAATAACTAGGAAGAAAGTGTGTGTGTGTGTGTTTGGGAAGGGGCAGGGCAAGTTCTGCAAAGGTGGGACAGTGCACTGCTCCACACCCTGCCCCTGGAGCTTCTGGTCTGGTCCTGGAGTGCCTGCCCAGCCACATGGCACACTGACAGCCCAAAATTGCTCTGGATGGCTGCATGGGCCCCTGGGGTACATTAAAATGCAGGCATGAGCCTGGGGGAGGACCCTAGGAGACCAGAAGAGATAAAAAGCAGTGGCACTTGTGTGATACTGATGAGCTCCACTGCCTTGGATCTACAAGCAGCTAAGGTCATCCTGGATCTAAGGCATTGACTATATATATATTTCTCTCCTTTTTTCTTTCTCTTTAACTCTTTCTTCTGCTAATTTATTGAAATATGTTTTAAGCCAGACTAAAAAGTTCCAGTCGATGCTTTAGTAAAGGCCTTGTTCTGTCTGGATAATTTGAAGCTAGCTAATTCTAAGTTTCCTAAGATAAAGTTTATGAAGTGACTTACTTTGAGCTGGATGTTGTTTTTAAATTTTCCAAGTACCTTATTTTACCTTAGTGTTCTAAAGTTTGCAAGTAAAAGTTTGTTATTAGATCTCCTGAGAATTTTGATGCTTCTCTTGTGTACCACCAGAGTGAACATAATTACCTTTCCCCTTAAACTTGCCCAGCAAGCTTGGGACTTCATGTGGCGTGCATTACTTGTCCTTGTTTCCACTACCTGTGCATTTAAATGCTTCTTTCCCTTTAGTTTGACCAGTAGTTCCCTACTTTGCTATGTTGGTCTCTTGCCTTCCTTGCCCTATTTCTTGCTCCTGGGATTGCCAGGTGTTGCACTCTATGGAAGACTTTCTTAAAGATTTGCCAGATCCGTTCTGCTCCTTTGTCCCTGAGGGCAGTCTCCCAGGGGATCCTACTGACTATCTCCTTGAAAAGCTGGAAGTTTGATTTCCTAAAGTTCGCTATTCTGACTTTACTCCTTACCTGACCCATCTCCCCCCTCAGGACTGCAAACTCTGTCAGTGCATGATCACTGCATACCAGGCTGCCTCCAGTCTTGACACCCCTGATTAGCTCAGTTCTGTTGGTGACCAACAGACCCAGTATTGCCTCCCCTCTGGTAGGGCTCAAGAAGTTGTTCTCCATGCACTGCAGGACTGTCCTGGATTACCTGCAGCTTGCTGTGCTACTTTCCCAGCAGGTGTCGGGGTGGTTGATGTGTCCCAGCAGGACAAGAGCAGATGAGCATGATGCCTCCTGAAGAGAGAGCAAGACGGCTTCATCAATAGGCTCCCCTTCATCAGGCGCCCTGTAGTAGACATCAACCATTGGTTCTCTTTGTTGCCTTGATGTCTGATTCTTACTCATGGGCTTTTGACCTGGTCTTCAGAGATAGCTGTTCACACAAAATCCGCCCCCTGATTAAGAAGGACAATCCCTCCACCTCTCCTTCCTCTCTTCTGAACAGTCTGTAGCCATCGATAGCCACGCTCCAGTCATGGGATTCTTCCCACCAAGTTTCAGTAATGGCAACAAGGTCATATCTTTCTAGCAGTACAGTGGCTTCCAACTCCGCCTGTTTGTTGTCCGTGATGTGTACAATGGTCATTTAGTAATATACAGCCAAAGAGAGAAGGAATTTGTTTGGTGCTTGGTAGTGCCTTATCTGTACCTTATTCTTTTAATCCCTTCTAATTTCCTAATTACTGTACTTGAGAATAACCTGTTTGGCATTAATCTACCTCAACGGTGAGACTTTCTGCCTTCAGTAATGCTGGACTATTTGAATCTAGGTCAACAGGCTGTCAACAGCTGAGCTGCCTGTTAAAACAAACACAAATGTGATCAAAAATTGACTGATTCCTTCAGTTCCTCTTTTCCCAGTGTATTAAATTAACTAAAGGAACCACAATAGCTGGTAAAAAGCTAGAATAAAGTGTGCTGCATCTTGTTCAAATACCATTTGCATTAAACAGTTAGAAGTTGCTAAGTAAAGCCTAGCCAAAGTTGCCAAGTTCCAGCATTAAGCACAAGCCAACAATGAAAGTGTGAATTACAATATTGTTTTAAAATAATGATAGTGATTTTTGCAGTATACTTGTTCATAATTCTGTTATCTCTTACCAAACATCTATTCTATAACTCAGCTTAATCATTCTGCAGCCCATGATCCTATGCTTTATTTGCTATGCATTATTCAATATCTGCCTCTAACACAGCTATTGTTAAATTTCTTTTCTATGAATCACTTCACTACAGAATGTGCATTTCTTGAATGACTGTTGCTGTGCATGTGGCTGTAGCCACAACCACCGATACAGAGCACCCCGAGTCTTGGTGGAAAGGCACAGATGTATAGCATCTCCATAGTTGTGGCGAGTGCCCACAAGCCTCTGCACCCCTAATTTGATAACTTGATGTTGGTTGGTTCATATTTTCCCTCCCTGTTTTATGTATAGATCCTGACTATGTAAATTCCCTGTTTGCTTATGTATGAATTCTAGAAGGTTCTCTCCTACTTGATGCCCCATTGGCCTCTTGCTGTGGACCCCTCCTACGCATTACTCTTATTGGTTACTCTGTTGTTGTTCCCACCCCTTCCACTTTTCCTCATTGGCTGTTCCCCTCAACCCCACCCTAATTTTTTCCCCGAGTATGAAACCCTTGGACCCTCTGGTTATCCTGGTTCTTTGTTGCTGGACCTTCCACTGCTTCCAGAATAAACTGAGCTTGTGGAACCTATACGAGGGACGCCCTTCTGTTCTTTGCCTCCGCCGACGCGCCCGTCATCATAGCTTGGGGCTAACTCCTTAGGGAGAGGAGCTCGTCCCCTAGAGCTGTTGGGCACCAAGTTGCCTCTCAGCAAGACGCAGCTGGACCTCAGCGTCTCAAATGATCACACACAACAGTAAAGGAGGAAGGTATTTTATGACTGTGGATGAAAGACATAAAAGCATTAGTGTCAAATCTACATGGTGAAGGGGTGTTTAACAGGTGATGTCTAAGATGGAGGGGTTTTTTCAGAGTACTTGCATTCTGTAAATCTGAATTACAAATATCTTTGTTTTCAGGTGGATTTCTGGCTTTTGAAAAATTCTGCAACTGAGCTATGAGTGTTAGGCAACATAGAATGAACACAACCTGGAACAGTCTAGTCTAAATAGAATGCCTAGTATCATGTGAGATCTACTTTCAGGTGCAAACAGATTACAAAACTGCCAGTAAAACATTTTTAGCTTATGATATAATCTTTCCCAGCGAACTTTCACCTCATAAGGGATCCTCCATTGCTAATACTGCAACAAAAAGTTTACTTTATTGCCAGAAAAACTCCAGTCTAAGCTTCAGTCTATTCCTTCTTGCAAATAACTTTGACAACTTGTCTCACTGTGTTGGTGTTCATCATTGTGCTCTTCAAGCATTACTTTATTGGCTAAGAACCACTAAGTAACTGCAGGAAGTATCTTCCTGGCAGCAAAGTACACCCAGCTAATCTCGGTGGCTGAAACCTGCTCCTGGGCTCCCTGCAGCTTTAAGCATTGATTCCAGCTGCCAGTTAACCACATGTGTTTCCCCTCGTGATTTCTTTTCTCACGTATTTTATACCATATGGAATTTCATACCTCATTACCATTTTTGTTGGAACAGAAATTTACTTTTTATTTCCAAGACAGAATGCCAAACATTTGAGTTCCCTCTTTCAAAACACAGTCAATCCAGACTTCAAAGAGAATAAAAGGTCATCAGAATTTCTTTTAATCTCTAAATTTTATTCTTCAAAATTACATTTATTTTTGAAATGGCAAAATCCCTCTCAAATAAAAACATAGAATACCTTCAAATATGATTTGTCAGTGGCAGAAATCTGAAAAATATCAGCTCACACTTAATATTTAAAGCTTGGCAACTGAGAAGATGAGCTCTTATAATGAAGAGACCTAAGAAAATCTTAATGATGAATGGTGGTAGAGGTCCCAACTGCAACTATTCAATGTTACATCCCATATGCAGATGCTAATGGCAACACTTTCTAAATCAGGACTTTTGATAATGAGCTGATAAGTCAATTCAGCCTTCTTCATGTGGTCCTAAACACTCAGTATCTTAGTATCTTGCATCGGTCTCACAACCTCAGAAAAACACTACTGCCCAAAAAAAGAAGATAAAACAGGTAGGAGTTAAGAAAATTAGTGAAAACTATTTACAGGAAACAGGTATGGCTGCATGCTGCAATTCCCATGCAATCCTTAACTGGGCAGGCTGCCTAAGGTAAAGACTGCACAATGACGGTAGAGATGCTCACCCCTTTGTAAAACCTAAGAAAACATTGTACTGAATCATCAGTCGTTTTAGGAGATTGGTGTCAGTGCCCAGATATTGCCCTGACCTTCTTGGGGCTTTAGCTGCCTGGGCTCAGGGCCAGCTTAGAAGCAGCACAGCTGAAGGTCTTGGTGGAGTGAGTAGAGCATCCTTGCTGTGTGCGGTGGGCAGCTCTGCGAGGGAGCCTGGGCTGGGGCTCTCGTGGTTGATCCGTGCCTGAGCTGTGCTGCAGCTGTGCTGTGCCTGTGTTCTGCTGATCCAGATCCTGACTCACTGGCTTGATGTCCCCGCTGGAACGTGGCCTTGCTCTGTCACCGCAAGCATCCGTGATGAGAAGGGCTGTGGACTGCCCGCCCCAGCGCTGCTGCCTCCCTCGGGCAGTGGGACAGGTCCTGGCTGGCACGGTCCTGCCCTTTCAGTGCTGCTCCTTGTGTGCACATCTCTGGGGGAAAGTGTAGGGTCAGAGGGGTCCTTGTCATTTTCCAGAAATGCCTTTCCCTGTTCTGAAATCATGTTATGGTATTTCATACTAAGCAAGCTGTGCTTTCCAAGCAAACTTGAAAAATAACTGCTTTACTCCAGTTCCTTTAGGTATTTATATTACATCAATTACAATAATATTAACAGCATAACTCACTACTGCAAATTTATTCTTGGGATATATTGCTGAACCTCTCCCAAAGTTGTAGAAGCTGTACAACTTCAGTTCTATCAGTTCATGGCTCATCATCAGCCAGGCAATAACTTTACTTCCAACATATTTCCATGCCTTTGATAAAGTTGTTTCTGTAGTATTCTTATGTCTGGAAAATTCCAGAAACCCTATGCTAGTACATCCATCTTTCAGTGTTGTGTTCCACTCCACATATTGCCTTGTGCTGTAAATATATCTTCTAATTCACATATAATAATTCTAATGGCTTATGGAAAGCCAAAGCATTCGTATAAAAGAGCGTATTTGCCCACTTCTCTTAAAAATAGATCCAGATTGTATTTGTGGTTACAGCTCAAGGACATCTCCCACAGGAGGAGAAATGGCTGGGAAGTGCCATTACAGAGGAAAATATGTTACTAGCTCTGCTCTGTTCTAGAGTCTGAGCTGTGGTGAAACAGGAAGGGGAAGTAAAATTCAGTCATACAGAGAGAATAATCTGTGAAACTACTGCTTCCTTTTAAAAAGCAAACAGTATTTTTGCAAAGAATTTTAAAGCTGTGTCTTCTACAATAGAAAATTTACATTGCTTTCCTTCCAGAAGTGAATTTCCATCACGTTTCCATCTCCAGTTCCTCCAAAATACAGATACGGGTGTAGAAATGCAAAGTATCTCTTTTCTAGAGAGGTTTCAGCCCTGTTCGCAGGCAACAGAATGCACGTCACATTTTCAGAAGGTTACTTTGAGTCCTATTTCCTTCTGGAAGTTTTACTTCCTTTTAAAGTCAATTGAGGTTAACTATATAAAATTGAAAATAAAATACTGAAAACCTTCTTTTAAACTGCATTTTTAATTAGTAGTGAAACATTTGCCTCCTAGGATCTGGCCTTACTTTGTAACATGGAAATACACAAAAAACCTCTAAGTTTCTCTGAGGTGTAGGTTATTTCTCTACAATAGCTCTAGAATATACACAGAAAAGTAAGACAAAAAAAAAAAATCTTTTTATAGCTGACTATTCCCAAGAACTTGAAAATTTGTAATCATGTTAAGTCCAGACTATATGATGAAGTAAACATACTTTATGTAGTCTAAAACAATACATTTAGATTGCGTTGAAGTGACAGTTAAGGAAACAAATTTTTTTTGACAAAAAAGGTTTGCCTAAAGGTTAAAGTAGGTTCTGACAATCTTGAATGGGGTGATTTCACATAAATGAACTGGGATAGAAGACATTTTCTGATTTAGAATATGAAAAAATTTAACTAAAAGAAGTGCATATAGAGCAAGGTATTTCGCTGAGAAAAGTGCTCTTTTGGCTCAAAAAGACTTCTAGCCAGAAGAGACTGCACCTTCCTGGCTTTCTGTTTAATGTTGGAATTAGGATTCCAGAACATATTCATTCAGGTACAGTAGTTAACTTGGTGCTAAGCCAGGGTTTTCTGTGTATATGTAAGATTCAGAACCCACAAAGATACTCACCTGCAGTGTCCTCCCACTAGTCTTTCCAGTGGTTAACCATCTACACTTGAAAAGATGTGCAGTTTTTTTTCTCTGAATTTCTGTATTCACCTGTAGTGAAGTAAACTTAAGAGCTGTATAAGCACTCTTCTAACCAATTAATTCATCTCCCTCCTTTAAGACAAACAGACACATCCTCTTGAGGTTTTGTTGGTTTTTTTTTCCATAACACATTTAATGTCTTCTAATTAGTTTTGGCTAATTCTTATAGTGCTTCTTTCATCCATGTTCCTTAAAACTGTAACTTAGAATCAGGGCTTTGATCTCTGCTCAGTACTATAACAGCTTCTCCCTTGGGATACAGGAGCACTGCAATTCTACATTTCCAGCCTCTCAGACCCATGGAACCACCCCGCTGCACTTGTGTGTCGTCTCTTTTGCTTGGCCGTCACTATTGCATTCCCTTCTGTTATCACTGAGACTGGGGTCCAGGTGTGTTTCTGTGAACTGCCCTTGTTCATCATGCATTGAGATCTCTGGGGAAATATTCATATATTCAGGCTGATTGCAAAGGAAAAGAGACTGAGTGTGTCTCTTTATCTGGGTCTTGCCTACAAAGTCATAGAACCATAGACAGGTTTGGGTTGGAAGGGACATTAAAGACCATCTAGTTCCAACATCCCCACCATGGGCAGGGATGCCTTCCACTAGATCAGGTTACTCAAAGACACATCCAACCTGGCCTGGAACACTTCCAGGGATGGGGCATCCGCAGCTTCTCTGGGCAACCTGTTCCAGTGCCTCACTACCCTCACAGTAAAGAATTTCTTCCTAACATCTAATCTAAACCTGCCTCTTTTGATTATAAAACATTATCTCTTGTTCTTTCACTACCTACTACATACATACAAACTATTTCTTTCATGCTCTAAGAAGGGCCTTCATCCTCTGCTCATAAATGCAGATATTACCATATTGAATTTTCCTTCATTGATTGATCCTGCTTTCCTTGATCACTTATTGAATCAACAACCAAATTTACCAGCATTGACTGAATTGTTTTTGTCCTCGGGTCTATGAAAATACAAATAAATGTAAAATCATTCCCAGGAAAATGGGATGGAAGAAAAATAGCCATTGTTGATATTCCCTATTTGCATAGCATGTTGAGATTTGAGATGATTATTACTGAGTTGTTAAACCCATTAGTATGTGTCTTGATAATTTTTATCAACTGCATTTATAATTTCATAAAAATGATACCAGTGCAATTTGACAAGATCAATTTTCCAGCTACCCATGTTGATTAGAAGTAATTACATTATCCTCCTTTAGTTGCTTATTTTTTGAAACCCATATCAGACTTTACACAATTACAACTGTCTTCTTAATACTGACAACATGAGACCTTTGACTAATGACACTTAGATTACTTTCCCCATGGTAATGCAAGGGGGTTTTTCCTTCTAAATAATCCAGATACTTGCTTAAATACCTATTCATCCTAAAATGATGTATTAGTGTGAACATAATAGTGAACTGAATTGTGTCTCATGTTTTATTTGGTGAAAGGTTTGACCAGAAGGTTCAGAAATACTTTAGTCTGGGTTGTCACTTCCCTAGAAACTTGGGGCTTTTCATATTCAAAAATATTTTTGCAAGATTTTGGTGCATTATACACTTTTTCCTAACAAAGGAATACATTCAAGGCCTTATTTTTCATTCCTGAGCATTCTCTGTGTTTTTCTGTTGGAAGTTTCAATCTGAAAGATTAGATGACTACATTTTATGTATTTTATGCAGGTGCATGTTATGTAAGGAACAAAAGAAGCCCATGAAAGTCCCACAAGGACTACAGCTCAAACTGACCCTTCATGAATGTTTTTAGATACACCTCCCAGAAAAAGCAACTGGCCTTAAAGCAGGGGTGGTATGGGAAGAATGAGGGATGGAAGGAACCTTGATTACCTGTCCTCTCCTATCTTTTTTCCTAAAAATTTAAGATTTATTAAACTTTCAGTATTTGAGTCCATACATAATTTAACATCTTTATGCATTCACTGGCTAGAATATACTTAGAAAATTTTATTTCAGTTTTCTGCAAAGTGTCAGTTCCCTGATATGTTTTGTCCACAAAATGTAGTCTAGTATACATCTATATGTTTAAAACCAAAAATCATTTATGTTTCCACACCTACATGAGACAGGAAAATATTTTTCTGTATCTTTTTGTAAGCAGACATCTATTTCTGGCATTCAGAATATCAAAGGCACTCCTGTATAAATAACAATGAAAACCAAATTCATAAATTAAAGATTAAAGTCAACTAGACATTTTTATCCTCTGTGTACTCTCAGAGATTTATTTGGTCCAACAATTATATTGTTTTATTTCCAATTAGTAAAATAGTTTGCAATAGCCTGTGCCCTCTGATATCTGAAGAACAGATACTCAAGTGAATTAATTCTGTTTCTGATTTTGTTTTGCTATGATTTTTTTTTAATAATATAATATGATCAGTTGCTCTTTTTTATGACAATCTTTCATTAATTTTAATTAATGAAGTCATAGCACTTTTAATTGTATTTAATTATAAGAAGCTTTTGAACTAAGTGGAAAATCAGCATCTAAGGAAAAATGAAAGTCTTTGGAAAGTTCAGAGACTAATTAAAAGACTGGATCTAATACATCCCTTTCCCTAAGTGGTATTGGATTTTATACATTTGTCATGGTTTAAGCCCAGCTGGCGACTAAGCCCCACGCAGTTGCTCGCTCACTCCCCCGTGGTGAGATGGGGGAGAGAATCATAAGGGTAAAAGTGAGAAAACTTGTGGGCTGAGTGAAATACAGTTTAATAAGGAAAGCAAAGGTTTTGCACGCAGCAAAGCAAACCAAGGAATTCATTCACTGCTTCCCATGCGTAAGCTGGTGTTCAGCTATCCCCAGGAAAGCAGCACTCCATCGTGTATGATGATGACTTGGGAAGACAAACACCATCATTCTGAATGTCACACCCTCCCTTCTTCTTCCCCCAGGTCTGCAGGCTGAGCTTGACTCCATATCGTATGGAATATCCCTGTGGTCAGACGGGATCAGTTGTCCTGGCTGTGTCATCTACCAGCTTCCCATGCACCCCCAGCCTCCTTGCCAGTGTGGCAGTAGGGGAAACAGGAAAGGCCTTCAGGATGTGCAAGCACCACTCAGCAATAACAAAAAAATCTCTGTATTTTCCACACTGTTTTCAGAACAAATCCAAAACACAGCCCTATAGTAGTGACTGTGAAGGAAATGAGCTCTGCCTCAGCCAAACGCAGCACAGCAAGACCTGAAAGGCTTAAATAGATGTAAACCACTTAATATTGAGCCTATAGGTTGATGTTCCCTAATTTTTTTTTTTTTAAATCTGAGTTTATTTGAATATATAACTTTGCTGCTGTTCTGGAACACTTGTTTCTTTTTTCTGAACAATCACTTTACTTAATCTGTTTTTTTTTAGAGATCAGTGAATATTTAATATCCTTTTCTAAGTAGTTTCTTTCCTTTGGAAGAGTTTCTTGAAAACTGGTAAATTTTTTTCTGAGATAGGTTTTAAGTATGTGATTAAAGGAATGAAGGGCATCCATACTTCTGTCCTGTGATGATCATGGCCAAGCCAGTATTGTTTTAATGATAATTATTTTCTCAAATGAAGAAAACAAGTAGGTTTGGGTTGAGGTTCTTTTTGTTTTTTTTTTTTTGTTTTTTTTTTTTGGTTTTTTTTTTTTTGATACTGCTGTTCAGGGAATGATTTTCTGGATTTTTATTGGAAGAAAAAAATGTAATAATTTGTATCACCTTCTATTCACTGTGTAAGCACTTTCTTTAGCATTGTAGATATCAGTGAAATTTGAGATACATGTGAACAGGAGCTTGAGTGAAGGTGAAAAATATGTGAATGTTCTAAGATGATGATGCTTAATGATTTTGAACTGAGAATTGTATCTATTCATGTTTAAATAGTTATTCACATGTGATTCTTAGTGGTTTAGTGTGATAGGAAATTAGGTTGGTGGCTAAGTTTCTTGCATATAAAGGCAGAATTCCTGTCTGATTGTGGATGCAAAAGACCTAAAATTATATGTAGGAAGCAAAATGTAGAGCATATTACAAAGAAAAGGAGCTGTGGGTTAGATCCTCAGCTACTCTTGGAGCATGGCGATTGATATCAGGTAGGTACATGATCCTAGATAAAAGGCCCTATCTGATAACTGAGTGGTTCTATGTTCTCTCAGATATTATTTTGAAAGTTCTTATTTTTCAATTAGTTTTTTTAGAAGGTGGTGGGGAGGGGTGTTAATCTTTCTAAATTCTGAATCCAGAATAGCACACCAATCTGGGATGCTACCAGAAGGGAAAATGAAATCTATGCCTGCTAAAATGTTTTGTAGAGGAAAGTGAGCTATTTAGTGATTAAGAGCTTATTTTTCTTATTTTTTCTCTGCAAAACTTATAAAGGGAAGTTGACTGGTAGGAAGAAAGAAAATATTTATTGAACTTTTGCAATGGCTGTTAAAATCCAATACTTCAGTTCAAGCTGAACTGTATATTACTGAATAACCTTGAACCATCTTTAATGATCCTCCCTATGTACCTTGAACATCCTTTGAGGGAAGTGGCAGAACAAGGAGGATCCATTCCCACACCAAGTGTTTGAACACTCTACACGGATGCAAGACTACTCCTTAGGAGTCATAGTGGTTCATGCATCTTATTAAATTCAACTGAAGTACACAAAATGAATTGAACTGGCCAAGTGACTGCATTGTGCCATGGAAAAACATCTGTATGTCAATGATAATGTTAAATTTTCATACATGTAGAAGTAGGCATTCTAGTGTATCACTTAAGAAGTAACAGAAGGTTGAGATGCTCAGTGAATTTTTCCAATGCCAATCTTGGTACCCAGGGTAACTGGGATAGTGTTGGGAGATTAGAAGTGTTCAAAGAATATTTCCATTTATACTAGAGATTATGGGTAATCAGTTCTTCAGCCATGAACTTTAGTTTTAATAGCAGTGGTGGGAAGTTAAGAGCAAAAATGTAGGAAGAGATATTATACGTGGATGGGTCTGCCATTTAGAGAAATGTTTCTCACTGCAGTTTTCAGGAAAGATGCTGTGTTTACAAAAAGAAAATTCCAGGAAGAAGGAATTTGCTTCAGAAGTACAGCATTTCTAATCTACGGCAATGTCATATGATGACCGGCTTAGAAAGGTCTGCCATATAAACATGTATGTTTAAATGGAGCTTTCAGCTAGCTTTTGAGACTGGCTTGAACAAGAGAATTTGAAGATATGCAAAATAAGGCTAAAGTCATTGTTACCATCAGAAGGAGGCAGAATTAGACTTGCTCATGGAATTTTCCATAAAGCAGGTTCTTTTCTGCATGAACAAGGAAACTTATTACTCCAGCTGCTTTGTTCATTTCTCTCAAGAGAAGACTTTTCAGAGTTCAGAATAAAAATTCAGTAGAATTGCTCACTCTAGATAAGATTTGAAATTTAAAAGCCTTCCTTTCAATGCTCAAAAATTAAAATAGGAATAAATATATATACATATTTAAATTTTTATTCCCATTCCCCCCGTTCTTAGAATTTTGCCCTTCCTTTTTTCCACAACTGTAAAAGTCGTTCATTGAATTATGTCATTCATAAATTTTGTCAATCATTGAATTATTACCCTTTTCTAAGGTAATTTTTTTATTCTAATGTCATGCTTATAACCTTTTCTGTCTTGATCATGTACTATTTTTAGAGTGTATTCTTTATCATGTATAATAGTCCTTAATAGAATTTGATCCTTGATTCTTTTCTCCTCTTGTTCCCTGTCACATTCCATTTTTTTTGTCATCTTAATTTGTATTTATGTTCCTTTAGTTTCCTTCTTGCCTTAAGGATTTTCTCTAAGTTGATTATTAGCCCTTAGGCTGTCCATTTATTCCTTTATCTGAGCCTTTACCTGATTCTCTTTATCTGAGCCTTCCTAAACATTAACTTGCTGTCTAGCTTTACTTTAACACTCTACAGCGGAAGCTCCTTGCTCCACTTTAATTCCAGTTATTTTTTTACATGGTAGCTTAGTATACTTATATTTTGTGACAAGCATTCAAGCCAAAAGATGACAAAGCTAAGATTTTACTGTCAGCCTTTACTCTGTTCTTTTAAAGTATATCCAGTATTATGCAAACATGGTGTGCAAAACCATACTGTCATTTCTGTACTGGTTCAGTCTGTACTGGTGAAGTACAATGAAGACAAAATGTTTAGGAAATAAAAAAATTGTTCGATGCAGATGTTGTGGACACTTCTGATAGCATGGCAGATCTCAGAATAACAGAATGGATACAGCTGGAATTGTGAGACATCTCATCCAGCCCCCCTACTCAAGCAGGGTCATCCTAGTGCACAAGGCACAGGATTGTGTCCAGATGGTTTTAAATAGCTCCAGTGAGGGAGAGTCCACAGCCTCTTTGGGCAATCTGTTCCAGTGCTCGGTCACCTGAACAGTAAAGTCCTCCGCGTACTCAGGTGGAACTTCCTATGCATCAGCTTCTGCCCATTGCCTCTTGTCCTCTTGCTGGGCACCACTGAGCAGAGCCGGACTCCATCCTCTCGACACCCCCTTTCAGATACTGACGTCTCAGTCATCTCTTCTCTAGGCTGAAGAGGCCCATCTCTCTCACCCTTTCCCCATAAGAGAGATGCTTCTGTCCCTTAATAATCTTCATTGACCTCTACTGGAACTGCTTCAGGAACTCCACGCATCTCTCGTACTGAGGAGCCCAGGACCGGACACAGCACTCCAGATGTGCCTAACCAGGTGTGAGCAGAGGGGCAGGATCACTTTCCTCAATCTGCTGGAAATGCTCTTTCTAATACTCAACATTGGTATATTCCATGAGTAGTACCCTACTTCCCTGAGGGAAAAGTTTAATTGAATGATATTTTCCTGGCTGTGTAAGAGGATACAGAAAATAAATATAGTTGAGCTTTGTTCTTTGAGTTTTTAAGCCTTTAGGTTCATAAGTTGACTTTTTTTAAACTCAGAAATATCAGACTACCAGCATAGGACCACTGTCCCTAGGTCTGATTTGACAGGAGCCATAATTCATTGCTCCAGGAAAGAATTGCTGTGGCATGCTGTGAGGACATATTTTCCTAAAGCAAAGCTGTTAGGGGTACAGCTTATGCTCTGAAGTGTGGCCTAACCATGTTCTAGGCTATTTCATTTCACCCTAATATAATTCTGGAGGATGTTCACATTTATGTGGACATTTTAGGCTTGTGGAGCTTCACTATTTTCTGTGTCAGTCTTATTGTGACAATTACAGTTCTTACTACATCTAGTGCCGTGAGTACATAAAAAAAATAAAAATACTGCTTTACTACTTCAGAAACTAAATTTTTCTCATTTCTAAGAAACATTAGGGGATTGCAAATAAATATGATTCACCTGGCTGTTCCAGGCACATGAAATTTGCCTGGGTTCCCAGTTATTGTCACAGACTGAGATCACACTCCAGAGCATTATCACTCCTGTAAACATTACGCTTGGATGGAAAAAGAGCGATCAGAAATGAGCACTTGTTCTCCAAGTACGAGGTGTCTTCAGTGCATTGGAAAATGAAATTCCAGATTCTCTAAATCTTAATCTTCTCAGATAATAGTGGGGTTTGTTTTGTTCTAGTTCTAAGACAAGTCACGAAACTGCTCTCTTGTTTTACAGATTTAGAGTTGCTGTAATTCTGCCTGTCTAGTGAGAATTAAAGAGGTTTTGTAGAATTTGAGATTAATCAAAAAACTGCTGGTTAAATTGCAAATGTAGAAGTTGCAAAAAATAAATTTGGCTGCAATCCCATCATAGTTTTGAGTATAGTAAAAGAAGGACTGCAATAGATTTTGAAGCTCCAACAGCATTAATTAGGAGCACAAAAAATAAGTCAGAATTGTAATTCAGCATACTACAAAAAATATTAACAGGGTAAAAATTACCAGAATAAGTCATCTACTTTGGTTTACAAGCTTGTTTGAAAGATAGTCCTTGAACCTTTATGTCTTAGAGGTTACATGCTAAACAAATTCTTTAGAGAAAAGAGGCAAACTGCATGCTTTAATTGATTATTTTTTGTATTTTAAAGTTTAAAATTCTCATGGCGGATGAATTCACCTCCTTCCAGATTTTTATGGTAACTTATTGTACATTTATGTTTTTTCTTCTTGTATTTAATTTTATAATAAGAAACTCTCTTGTAGCACATGGGTGGACTTAGAGGCCTGTGGAGACAAAATGTTTCTAAATTCCTTGCTGCATTGGAGTAGTATCATGGAAAAGAGGAAAAATAAATAAATACCTTCCATCCCATGGCATGCTATAATTATTTTTTTAAATTTGTTTTAAAAATATTATAATAAAATAAACATATTTGAAGCATCTCATGAAAGCATGTTCTCAATGCATTTTTGACTGTTACATGTAATCTTGATTCTCCCTGATTAAAGCATCTAGAAGACTGAAATAAATTATCTGTCAGGGAATCAGCATTTTATCTGGTGTCACTAAGAGATTCTGTTCCATTTCATAGCACACAGTGGCTGAATTTTAGCATAAGTAGGAGCAATTTATAAGATACATTCCCACCATTACATAAAATTAAAAAAAATTAAAACCCAAATACTTTTGGGTTTGTCATCTAACAACAATCATCCTTGTGTCTACTGGGGATAGCATGTGTATGATACTATAATTACATTCTGTCCTCCCTCCACTACAGATATTTCTAGATTATGTTCTCTGACCATGGGTGATAAAAAGTCTTATCTTCTTCTAAAGAATCTCCCCTTATTGAACATATTCTACTGCTGACTGTAACACTGGACCACTTCCATAAGAAAGATCCGAATTTTTTTCCATTTCTAATATTTAGGCCTGTACCAAACCTCTTAGAACTGAAGCAACATTAGTCAATCATGCAAGAACTTTCCAATATTAATTAATCTAAAAGGGATCTAGTTCCTTATATTTAAATTAATCTTCTAGCTTTTTTTAATATTTAAAATGTTCAGACTAATATTGTATATAACCTAATTTTTGAATAGAATTGTTGCTCATTTATCAATTTTTAGGTAGCAGAATGTCTGTTTACTGAATGAGTCCTCACATCCCAGACATACTAGTTTATCATCATCAGGGACTAACATCACAAAATTATGTGCTGAGTTAAAAAAATCTGAAAAGCTATAGCAGTAGAAGAATAAGCTAGAGGTCACTGTCTACAAAATTTGGTTTCAGATTTTCAGACTGCAGTTCTGAGACTACTAAAGATAGAGGATTTTGAAATAATTTCTTATAATAGCAAAGAAGTTACCTCCTTGTCCTTCAATTATCAGGGTGTTTTTAATGGATATTTACCTCACCCAAGCCCTATAGAAATATCTAATGAGTTTTATGGGCTTTGGAAGAAGACTGTTTCCATTCCTGAACAGAATTATGAATATAAAAATAAGTTGTTAAAATGTTTCTGTAGTTCAGAAACAGTTGACAGAAATGGATCAATCGTCATGGAAAAAAATTGTGTCACCTAATCCAAACTTGATCAGTTAAAGAATGCATGTGCCTGTCCCTTTGTATGTAGAAGTAATAACATTTTTTTCCTGCTCCTTACATTTCTACACAAACCTGCTAACCTTAGTTCTGACACAGATTTTTTTGCATCCTTTACCCCAGAGTTTAGCCTTGGTCCTGACATGACTAAGTAGAGATTAAAAAAACCATTTGTCAGGTAATACTGATGTTCCAAGAGGCCCATCAGGAATGCTGTTAAGAAGGCATTCAAGGAAAAGGTGAAATTGGAATGGTGTTATCTGTGCTATCAGTTTCTATACTATTTGTGGAACAATAGTTCAAACCCATTTTAGTGATGAAAAGTAGCTAAAGTGGAAATTATTGGATGGAAATATAAACAGCTAAACAGTGGGAAACAAGAAAATCATGCACATCAGAAATGTCACAGTCTGTTTAGAATAAAATGAAAATTTATAGCTACTGTAGATTTAAACTATGGAAAAAACCACTAATGTAAATGCAAACATTGCATTCAAACACTTGTAATTGAAACACTTATGCCCTGTATTCCAATTAGCTAAAAATCTATCTTTTTTCCAATTTTTTTTCCTCCAGAAGTAAACTTTAAAATGATATGGAAAAATAATCTGTAGTATAGAGAATCATAATGTTTCTACTATTTGAATGAACTACAGATGCTAATCTATACATTGAAAATAAAAAAGATATTTTATATAAAACAGATTTTTATGTTTCTGAAAAAGGAGCAATGGGTTAAAATATTACCCCAGCTAAATCTATTCAACATAAAATGACTAGAAGAGCTTTGACAAGCTCATTAAAATTAATATGAACATTTCAATGGGACAGACTGGCTGTCATAAATTATTCAGGGGAAGTAATTATGCTGTTCAACAAAGCATGCTTTTTTTTTTTTAATTAAAATACAGGCAAAATTTTAACTAGTAGCTAATTTCCATTTCACCCTGAATTACTAGTTTTATCTTCTGGGGGTTCTATAACAAAATCAGTTACAGTAAACACACCCTGAATTACAGCATTGTGGATCAGTGAACTTTATTGCCTTGGGTATCCATGGTTACCAGTCACTGAAGAAGAAAAGAGAGAAAGATTTGACAGCAGTTTATTGTCAGCCAGGAAACCACAAATCAGGTTGATTTTATACCTTTTTTTAGACAAGAACTGAGGCTACTGCCTGTCAGGTTTAGGTGTGTTTATGTGTGTCTGTCCATGTACACAGTGTGTAGTGTGATGAGGAGTGGCAGAAACCTGCTTGCAAAAGGAGGTGGATTGAGAAACCAGTATAAAGGATATGTTGATAATTCCTGTCCAGTTTGTATCAGTTTGTATGATCTAGGAACACAAAAATGTGCAAACAATGCCTCTCCTTGTGCCTTCAGTTCTCCACTGTTGAAGACTGCTGTTCTAAAACCTTTCATGACCTTTAAAAACTGCATTTTAAAATGCTTGTAGTATTTACTCCTTTTAATCCTTCTGGAAGATTGTGACAGCTAGGGAAGTACTTCTAATTCCCCATCTGTATCGGTTTATGCTCTGCAACCAGTAGAGTATTTATCTAATTGAATATAACTTTACAAATTTTCCTATTTTTTCTGGCTAGACAAAACTTTTTTAGTTTCCTTTGAAGAACCTTTCTCCTTTTCCCTGCTCTTTTACTTTTTCCATCTCTGCAGAAGGACTCAGCAAAAATTTGGTACTTTAAGTTCACTCTGAAGATTCATGAACAGAGCCATGCACCATGCTGCAGAGGATGTCTCCTCAACCTCTTCTAGACTGGCAATGACAGATTGCTGTCCCTCTTAGAAATATTTTATGAGTACTTACTGGTATTTTATTTATATTTGAATGGCAGTGATGAGAAAAATGTGAAGTTCTTGATTAAAACTCACAGTACTGGTTCTATATGTAACCAACGAATTAAAAAGATTCCCAGGCAAGGCCTAAGGGCAAAAAAAAATGAATAGAAATGGTTGAGTAAACCCACAGTAGCTTTGCTGACTTTACATGTTGAGTCAATGTACCTTGTCTTCCTTCTTTAGTTCCAAGCTATTCAGCTGTGTGCACACCTCTTGGTAACATTTGCTTCTGGAACATTTTGGAAAATGTTTATGTAGTTTAAAAAAAAGTAGCAGGATGCTTTCACTGTATTCTCCATTTGAATTTAGTTTTATAAGTATCGTAAAATCAGTTATTTTATCAGCTTAATTTATTTCTTTGCAAATATTCCCAGTACACTTCCAGATTTTTTGTAGCATCTTGCTTTCTATGAGAAATGACATTTCATCAAAACTTCATAAGGGAAATTCAGAGAACATAAATTGGCTCTCTTCATTAGTAATTATTCACTTACCTCAAAGAAGTTTGCTAGTTTCTTAGTATCTTTGGAAGTATGTAGAACAATCAGGTCTTCTGATTTTGTTACAAGTTTCTTCACTTTAAAATAATTTCCTCTTCCTTTCTAGAAATAGAATACTCCAAAATATTTTTACATATTTGATTCTCTATCACTTCAAACTTTTTTTACTCCTTCAACCCTTTTTTATTCCTTTCCGTAATTCTTCAGGCATGGACATTGATTTTAACAAATTATTAGGGTTAATAGAAAGCAAACATTCCTGTTTCTGACTGCATAATATCTGTATTTTAAATGACTTGCACTCCCTCACCTCAAAATACTCTAAAATGGGGTAAATCATTAAGAGACAAGTGAATAATGCACAGTCTTTCAGGAGTTTCTCTTTCACTGTCTTAGTAAAACGACTTTTTATGTATTGATTTTAGGTCTGAAAATACAGAAAATAGTGTCTTTGTGGAAGCTCTTCTGTGATATCTGCTGGCTGAATCGGCACTTGCACTGTGAAACTGTCATGTAGTAATAATAATACTGGCTGGAATCCTTCCAGTTTTATTAAGCTCTTTCAGTTTCTGATAAATAATTAGGCTGCTCTGGCCATAATCTGACAAAAGGCCAAAATTAAAATGAGCGATTACATTTCTGGAAGTCATACTATCAAAACTGGACTTCTAAGTAAGAGTACGATGATTACAAAGGTTATGGATGGATTTTAAAGTATAATACCAAGTTGAAGAAGCACCGATTTTTTCCGCTTGGGAAGCTATAGCACAAAAGGTCTTAATGGGAACAATGGTGTGGTAGGTTTTCAAAGGACAAAAAAGGCGAGTGAGATGTAGATGTGTAAGACTTCATATAATGCTTTGAAAAATCTTCTGTCAAGGAGGTATACCCACTGTGAAATAAAGAATTTAAACATGTAATGAAGAGTTCAGAAGCATATGAATTTTTTTAAAAGAATAAGAATAGGGTTACAGTAGTAATGACAAAGTCTTGTCTTTCATGTAGACTAGAGATAAGAACAAAGTCTTACACTTGCATTATTATAGAATAATTTTTCTTATGTTTATGACATTTTCATTGTTCAGGGGGAAAGGCTGGAACACAAACTCTGCTTTTCTATTCTTGTGAACTTTACTATGATTTATTACAATATGACAGTAGATTACTAATCCATAATAAGTCTTTTGCTCATCTCTAATAGTATATGAGAAAGTTGTTTTCAGATCAGTCTGTGTTAACAATGGGAGCCTTTCAAATTTTTTTTTTAATGTAGTAAAAAGGTTTTTACTGTTGTGATGACTGAGAAAAACTTGAATGTTTCTTGGAAGAAGGTGAAATACATTATGAGAATCAATATTTAAGTTGCACTTTCTGTTTTAGAATTTATCTAATAAAGTTTCTTAGTTTAATCATATTAATCATTCTACTTTTCTGAGGAAAAAAATATGTCTATACATAAGGAAACTTTTTGGATTTTTTCAGGTCCATAACACTCATTCTGTATGATGAGATTCAACTTAGCTTCAGTTCAGCTGAAATAGGTAGGTCTGTGTTTTTCCAAATATCTACACTCTGAAATTATTAGGAGACCTTCTAAGTACATTTTCAGAGCATCATGCATAGACCTTGTTTCTACTGATGTATCAATATTATTGCATAATTATGGGTAAGTAGAGTCATTAGAGAAAATATTCTAGCACCTTCATGAAAAAGGAGGCTCTGAGGGAGCCTCAGAACAGGCAGGTACTCAGTTAGTATTGAGACATTTATTCAAGCCCCCTTGCTGCTTAGAACAAGAGGAATTGAAAAGATTGCATTTCTTTGGTTGACAGTTTTTCCAATTGTATTGGAGATGCCCAAAGACTTTTTGTTGTGTCTTCAGGTAAAGTGCAGAGATACTATGGAAAGGAAGGAATGATTTCAACTGACCTATTTTATGCCACTTTCCTGAGTGTCCCTGCCTTTTCAGGGGCTTATCTCACTACACATAAGACCTGCTCACTGAAATGGGCTGCTGAGAAAAGCTGGAAGGAGCCTTTCCTCATGCTCTCCCACCAAACTGCTCTGCATATGGGCTCTCTCCCAATTCACTTGGGTGAAGCTTTTAAATTGAGACTCTCATGCTTGAAGAAGACTTCACTACAGATAGTTCTGTGTAAACACTACTTACCAAAGGTTATCTAAAGAAAAAAACAACTCATTTTCAAAAGGAGCTTGGATGAGATACTGATGAAATACCATCTTCAGTTTTTTAATTAAACATCTGTTGTATTAATCAGTTTACTGATCCTGCTTGTTGAGCCTTTTTTCACTAAGTAGAGAATTTGTGTTTTAAATGTTGAATATGCAAAGTCTGCTTTATGCCATTGCACTTCATCAACTCAGATGCACTTGGCAATCTATCCTGTAACAATATCACAAAAGGAATATTTGTTTGTCTTCCTTTTTTATTTGACTAACTGTTCAGTATTTAAATAATTAACTACTGTCTTCAGTTAGCCAAATTATAGTTGTCTAGGTGATTTCTTTATGAGCAACTGGCTTCCTATCTTAGCTCCTTTTCCTTTCAGCTACTTTCACTGTTTAGCAGAAATATGGATTTTCACCTTTTCTTCAGGGTTAGAAAACATACACATTCTAAGCCATAAAGCTCAGATACTGCTTTTCATCCTACATATTTTTTTATACTCCGTAAAAACACATAGGACACAAGTAGATTTGTTCCATGTAGTTCTCATTCTTTTCCTTTTTCTGCAGTACGGTAAGTTTAAATCTCACTAAGTGAGACCTTTCATTTAGGAGACAGTATCTGATTGCCTGAAAAGCAAAGAACAGTGTTGACAGTAGTTAAGAAATTGGACTTTCCATATCAATAGTTGAGCCATATCAGCTATTCAGAAAGGCGGAGAGAAATCAGGTATTCTTTCTTCCATAAGGCTGGAGAACCATGTCATTTGACATCCCACTAGTATTCTCTTCTGGAAATGGTCTCTTTGGATCTTGCTACAGCTTGATCTTAATTTACTTTTGCCATAAAGAGCTACATTTTCGGGTCTCATTGCTGCTGATGTCATTCAATTGTACACATTGGTCTGAAATGTGTTCTGTCTGGAGGTTTTATTTATAGCCTATGAACTCCAGAGGGCGAAGAATCTCTTCTCTGACCAAAAATTGGAATCAAAACCATTTCTGTATATAAGCTTGTTGGTTGAGACCTAACATGAAGGGAAACACACACATCCCACACCTTGCATTCCCTCTTCCTGCCGAGAGTCCCTGAGGTCAGTGAGACTTAGACAAGGAGGGTGCTTCTGTTCATATCTGGTAGAGCAAAAGAAACAATGTGGGAAGGCATAAGAATATTTAGTTTGCATATGTTGTTGATATAATTTTTTGTTAAAGCATGCATTTAAAATGTTTTCCTGTCAAAATATTTGTGTGAGCTGGGAGAGTGTGTGCTCAATGCTAGCCATGTTTTTTTCAGGAGATGAAATATCAAAAAAGTGGGAATGAAAGCCGTGAAGGTTACATAGAGCAGCTAGATAGGAAAGCCACAGCACAAGGCAGAACTGGTGGGAGGGATGAGGAGGGAGAAGAACAGACAAAAAGCATGTCACCAGCCAGTTCAGCTTTGCTGGGCCACAGCAAGACTAGTTACTAGTTTCAAACTCCAAGTGAGAGTTACTGCAAGTAGAGATAAGTACCCAGGAAACCTAAGGCATTCCTCAGAGGAAAAGAACATCAGGTAGTATATTTAAAATTGTTAATTTTTAATCTAACTTAATAGTAATTTTTGCGATCTTGAATAAACTTTTTTTAGTCACTCGATTAATACAATTTATTAATAAAAATTAGATTTTAACATGGCAAATTTCATATAGCTTTCCTGGTCAATTAGTGTAAACAATAATCTCAGATTCCTGGGAAGAGAAAGCTGAATGCAGGTTTCCTTTTCTATAGATGCTACTGAAATGCCCACAGTTGTTGCTGCCTTGCCCTAGTGGTGTTGACCATATGGTAATAGATGATTTTTAAGGTCCCTTTGAACACAAACCATTCGATTTCCAACCTCCCCTCCATAGGAAGGAACACCTTTAACTAGACCAGGTTGCTCATGGCCCTGTCCTGGCCTTGAAGACCTCCAGGAATGATGCATCCACAACTTCTCTGGGCAATCTGCTTCAGTGTCTGAGTCAGTGTGGAGTATCCAGGCCTTTATAGATGGCTTTTACATTTTAGCAGTGTTTTATGCACGTATTTTTCAGCATGTGAAAGACAGGCGTTATATTTTTTTTTGTTAGACAAAGCTGCCATCTTGTGGCAGAATATTGGAAGCTGTATCAAACAGTTTTAATTTAGGTGGAGAAACGAAGTAAAATTTTGTGCAGTCTTTCCAGTATTGTTTGTCATACCATCATATATTGAACCCTGATCATAATACACATAAATGCTAACAATATCTGATGAGCTTGCAAGCGAATATACAGTCCTTAGGAGAAGGCACTGATGACAATCATTTGATGCCAAAAAGTGTTCAGCATTGGGAAAAGTGTGATAATTCTTTCCTCTAAGTCAGTTTACAGTTAAAACTCCCTCTGTATTAAAAAAAAGAGAAAGGATGGCTAGTATGTTTAATTCACAGAGAAGAGGTTAAATTGCTCATATATTTGTCTTACATCTAAAAACTGGTAACACAGGATGAGACATAAATGTCTAGATGAATGAAGCTAATTAGTACTATGCCTGTTTATCTTTTCTTTTAGCTTGCAATTTTCTCATTTACAGTACCAATTTGTAAATGTTGCAAATATATGACCTCTATAAATAAAATACACAGACTAACTATGTATCACAATTAAGATTTGCCAGCAAGACATACCAGGTTTCTAAATAGTCTTAATAAAGTGTAGATCAATAATGCTTCGATTGAGATTAATATTTAGAGTTTATATTATATGATTAAAGAAGAGGCAAAAAAGGAAAATAATTGGTGCATAGAATCTAGAAGAATAACCGTAGTTAATTGTGCAGAGGTGGACTTGAAGAAAGAGGCATTGCTGGAGCACTAGGGAAGTTGCACATTGCTGAAGCACTAGGGAAGTCACATAGATGTGACAGCCTGTGTAATCACAATATGTGTAATACCAAGGAGTCAGTCTTGCTCTCAGAATTGTTTTTCTCTGACTTTTGCCAGCTACCTTTTGCCTTTAACAGAAATCAGTTTAGTGTTTATATAAATTTTTGGTGTGTTGTATGAGGTGGGTTGCAATTTAGAAAGTAAGTAACAGAAGATGGTAAAATAAATATTATTTCAGTAGAAACACAGTTATAGGACACCAACCTATCTCTTGGTCTGATTTAAAAATTAGGTTAGTCCTACTTAGCATTTTGGAAAGAAATGAGTTTTAGGGATTGAAAACACAAATAAGGAATGGCACAAATACTTCTGGTTTACTATCTGTACCTTCAATACAAGAATTCAGTATAACTAACAAAATGTCAAAGCCATATATTTAAAAATTTTTATGAAGAAATTGTTCTTTTTCCAAATGTGATGGTAACCTAAAAGACTCCATTACAAAGACAGTTTAAACTGACGCAACAAGTTTCATAAATTCAGCAAATAGATTACATATTCACGTGGTAACACTGAAATCTTCTATGACATTCACAAGGATGAAAACTATTCACAGGGAATATAAAAGCAGAATTGATTACTAACAAATCTGAAAGTAAGAAGAAGTTACCTCTGTCTGTACATTGGGCTTTAATCTGAAGAATTTGGTAGATATTAATACTGGACATAGAGTAATCCATATATTATAGAACAATTAATATGATTTTGATATAATGAATAATTTATAATGTTTAAGAGATGTAGAAACATTGTGTTGACTGAGTATGGCATGCGAAAACAGCTAAAGTCCTCAGAAATCTATGCAGATCAGTCTATAATTATTCATACTATGTTTTCAACATAAGAAATGTTCACTTTTATCAAACAAGGACATTGCTATTATACTTTGCTTTAGTAGAGGTTGCAAAGTAACAAATAAATAGCCTTATCCTAACTGATATCCCTGTCACTTGTTCACCCAGAAGTGTCATAGAAATATTCATACCCTTCAACAAGCGAAATTGGGCTGTGAGTGGCCAGAGATTCTATCAAGTGAACACCTTATTTTGCCACTTTAAATGAAGTTCTTCTGAAAGATCACTTCTGCCCCTCTTCTGCAAATAGCGAGACAGGATATAGACAGATAATAGCTGTTTATCAGCTGACCTTGGAAGGGTCTTTTTCCACCAGCAAAGCAGCTCATAGATCTGGTGTGTTAAATTATCAGGGCACTTCAGCCTAACAAGCTTAAGTATGCTCCGTCGAACAGGTGAACATAAAGCAAACAATGATGTATTATCTTCTGCAAGCTCTTCTGCAAGCCAAAGCAGCAAATTGTCCCGTAGGGCCTCTGAAGGGCAAAACTTAGTGAAATAAGAATAAATCTTCCTTTTTTTGAAAAGCTCTTTAAAGCTGGAGGCTCAGTGGGTAAACTCTCCAACTAAATAGGGTTTGTTTTTTACTTTGGTGGAAACATCATCCCATCTCATTTCCAATGCCATTTTTGGTAACTGCACTGCGATATGAAGTGAATTTAGTCAAGAGCAGATTCAGCAAAGACCTATAATTTTTGGAACTGAATGGGGAAAGTTAGCAATAAAATAAATGGGTTTCAATATTTACAGTAACTGATTCATCAGTTATACTGGAGCTTTCCAGTACAAACTGAATTTCCTTACACAGAAAATTATATGCTGTTCAAGCATCCCATCATAACAGTATCTTACAAGAGCTTTTGCATTTCCTGCTAAACAGATCTTTGTTTCTTTGACTATCTCTTAACACATTAACTATTTCCTCCTGGAATATGGCTTTTGAAAGTGTCATTACAGCTGAAACAAATCTTGGCATTTAAAAAAAATAGCAAGTACAGCTCTTATTTATGTTTTGTTAAAAAAAATGTATATATAGATATATAAACTTATTTATGTTTTATATTTATGTTATTTTATTGGTTGTTTTCTTACATGATGATCAGAAAAAATTCTTTTTGTGATTCGTGGATGGTTGATCAATTTTTCATGCTATTTAAGAAAATGTGTTGAGGAAAGAGAAATTACTAAATGAGTAAAAGGTGAGGCATATGATTTGGGAGTGGATTGCAGTAAATTCATTGGGGATTTAAATCTTAGCATTTAACATTTGTTCTACTTACATGGAAGATTTTTGTCATTATTGAAAACCAATTAACATCATCAGCAGGTATAAAACAGTGTATAGCTATTAAAATAAAGAAATTAATAATATTTGCATCCATCAAATATGCTTATTATCTCTTCTAAAAAGTTCATCCTTCATGCAATTTTACATGTTTGATTAATAGTATTTTGCCATAACTGATGTATGGAAACTGGGGGTATAGAAAATCTGTATAGAACCTTTGTAGATGCTAAAGATTCTAATTTTGAATACTGCATTAACTTTGCCTTTCTTTCAAAGAAAAGAACAATTTTTAGGTATGCAGTAGCTGTTGTTACATCAGGTAAACATACTATATTTGTAGCTATAGTTATTAATTTTACATAGCTCAACTTTTAATAAAACATCATGAAAAATCACCAAAATTCAAATGACAAGTTCCATTAGAAAGTACAAAGTTCTTCCTCTTTCTTCCTCTAAACATTGGAGAGAGAGAAAAAATACTTTGTCCTGTTTTTCCTATAGCTGAGAAAGGTGAAAGTCTTCTGGGCTTTAGTGTTGTTTCCTACTACGTACAGATCAAGAAACTACTTACATAAGCATTGAGCACAAAAAGAGATTCGTTTGTATGAAGTGAAATTCAGATTTATTTTTGTATAAAAATGAAATTACCCTTTTTTAGTACCCATGTTATTTTTGTCACACACATTCAGTTGTATTACCTGGCTGTTTATGCACAGCTCTCCTGAGGAGATTTGCCTGAAGTTTATTCTCTGATCTTCTGCTTTTCGTTTGTGAATTACGAGCATGAAACTCTGACTGGAAAAAATTATTCTCCTTTTCTTTCTGATATACTGAGCATTATGAAGCTGACCTTAATCACTTCTATAATACAGATTTTAAATATTGCTCAATATTTGGAGTGTCTCAGATGTACTGAGCTGCACAGTCATAAGGTCAATACATTCATAAACATTACCTATTGTGAATTAAACAACTTTTCATCAAGTCTGTATGCAGTCATCCTGGGAGGTGATTTCAGTGTGCACAGGATGCACACACTACGCACTACATGGCAGTGCAAAACCATCCTGTCCTCTACTGCTCTTGAGATCTTGGGGATTGGACTAGGTGACCCTTCCTACCCAAATTATTTTATGATTCTATGATTGGAATCTGCCTCGTTTTGCATGCTTCAACAGAAGTTCTGTCATTGGATGTACCCCAGTGTGAAGATAGATCGACATGGATAAAAACGTCTCAGAATAAAGGGAATATAAAGCTCTTCCAGAAGGGGGCATTGCTTTTCTTCTAAGCTTTCTTTGGCTTTGTTTAATTATGCATTTATATTTAAATTTATTTTAATTCATTAATGAGAATTTAGCACGTCAAAGGTCTGTATTAGATCTTCAAAGTTATTGTAGATGAACTCAATTACCCATGCATTGACTTTAATCTGAACCATTTATGCTACTTAATGTTAAAATAGTAGTAAAAATTATAAGAATTGAAAATCAGTATTGTCTAGAAATAGTGTAATAATATACAATGCATTAGATCTAAAACATTAAATTGCCTTTAAAGATTAAGTGTCTGTGGTGAAGTGCTAAATTCACCCACGGTTCAGCTGCACTGGCATGTGGTTCTGCTATTCTGATTGTCAGCTTAAGTAAAATACTCTCAGCAGTCAAAGCAGTTTTCTAGTCTGGAAGGCCCTGCAATTAGCCAAGTAGCTGCCTTTCTGAAGCAGGGGATAACATGCTATTCTGCTGTTAGACAATCATTAGACATAAAACTTCAGCAGAATAGTAATTTCATAATGTCTGTATGTATTACGGCAATCTATTTTTGCAAAGCATTCCCAGACAGTAACACTGATGTGCTCTGTCAAATGGACCTTTCAGACATGACCAGACTCTAGTCATCAGGACACATAGAAACAGGAGAAATTAATCAAACAGGACACATAGAAAAGGAGAAATTAATCTTTTAACTCCTTAGCCCAGTGTCACATAAATACAACATCTTTGAAATCAATAGATGTGCACATACAGACCTAACATCAGAACCTAATGCACTATATCTGATTTGTGTCAAAAATAATAGATTAGAGCAACAAGTGTTTTCTGTTGCTGAAGAAATGAAAGCACCATAAACAGGAATATTAGTGAAAATCAGATTACTTCTGTAAAAAACATACGTTTAAAGCAAAAACTCATGTGAATGTTTGCATACAAAGTAAAAAACCATTATTTTGACCACTGTCAGCAATATATTTGTAAGTGGCTAATGCAGTCACATACGTATAAAAAATGGCTTATGATCGTACAGTTACTGCCTTCTCTACAAAAGAAATTTAGGTGGACATTTTACAGAAATGAGTGAAAATATAGGAGTCAGAATGGTTGCCTTAAAAAGATTCCATCTGTCTTTGTCACAACCAAAATCAGGGATTCCAGATGCTTTTAACTATCATCTGGATAAAAATCATTTTGTTGAGAAAAGTGTGAAATCAATTAAATTCAAAAAGAGAGATATCCTACTGTTTGTCACCAGAAATTTAGACCAAATGTTTCTGTACATATTTTGATATTAAAATGTATGCAACTTGTATGCAACTAGTTTAGTGCAGTATAGGGTGCTGGTATGTAGGCTCTTTGAAAAGTTTACAATGAGATTTCATTGCAGGAATATTAAAGACTGATTTATGTAGCATTAGTTTTCACCAGAGGTGAAAATAATTGCTCACATGGCTGTACTGCAGAGGGTAATCAGGAATAATAGAATAATCAGGTGATAGGTGGAAGACAGGTTACACAAACCCTTTAATGATCCAGTAATTTGCAATTCTGTGCTTCCAAGACACTGAAACAAGAATGATGTAACTGAAACTTCAGTAATAATTTCACAGTGCCATATCAGCTGGGGAGAGTAGATGGGTGAAAATTTTCTGCTAGAAATTTTTCTATGCTTATACTTAGATACGGTTCCCTCCCTACAGCTAAGAGAAATTCTGAGAATATTTGTACAATTGATGATGGATCAGAACTCCATCAGTGACTCCTGTGTGTATCTGTAAATCAAAAATCATACCAAGATCCTTTTAATGGTAAGGGAAAAAGGGAAATGTCTCTAATATCAAGTGAGAAACCCACCTTTGGTAATGTTAATGCTAATTTGCACAGTGGAGACCGGTGTTGATATTCACCATTTGGTAAGTTTTGCTCCCATTTCTTTGTTATCATCTCTCTGGTAATTTTATAAAACAGTGCTGTTCCTTTGTAATGAGGTGAACTGTAGTTACCAAATTCATCCACTTCTTTAATTTGGAGCTCCAGCCTGGGTTTTATTTGTGAATGAAAAATCAGTCTGTAGACTTTCCCAAAGTCTTCTCCATTTTCTGCAGTTCATACAATAAAATTAAAAAAAACTTTTTTTTTTCACCCTGTATTCAGATGCATGGCATCTAAAATAATTCAAGTAAAGGTAATCACATAAAGGTAATCACATAATCACATTCCTTGGTTGCTCTTTATCATTATTATTACTTTACTGAACATTTGAGTTCAGCCTGCTTCAGTAGTAGACATATTTTCATAGCCAGCTGTCTTAGCCCTTTAATAGTTGGTTAAAGAGTAAGTGGAGAAGGCAGTGCTACAAGTTGAAAAGCAAGGAACACAAAAGGAGGTATGTACATAACACAGAGAAGAATAAAAATAAAAGGGTGTTGTGAATGGAATTAGAAGTATATGCTTTCTGGTTATTTAGGATGGATGTCTGTCTGTAACAACAAAATGAATGGCTGCAGAGGGGTAGATGCATTTCTAGGATTTCTAAATCCATTTATTTGACACGTGTATAGACTATCCTTTGCATATATGAGCAGGCATTTCTTGGGGGCTGGAGACTTCTCTTTTTGAAGAATGTTCCTTTCTTTAGGGTTAATGCAGTTTTCAATGGGAGAGTTTGTGTACAAAATGTTCAGAGGGCCAAATACATATTTATATGTTCAATCTAAGACAGGAGAGCCTATATGCAATTTTGGTGAAAACCTTTCTGAGGGTTCTTATCTCTTTTCCCTTTAAGCAAGCCTCTGAATGGTGGCAGCCACTGCATGGAATTTTCTCTGCCGCTAATGCAAATGGCAAAACACTCTCTCTCATCACCTCGATTCACAGTGCAGCTCATAACAGGCAACATTTTGCCTTGGATTTCTTGCTCACTCTGAGTGAATTTACACAGATAAAACAGTGACAGAAACCTGTCCTTTGGAAATAATTCATAAAATACCATGTATTTCTGAGGGACCAGGTTTCACAGAATGGCAGGGGTTTAGGAGATCTCTAAAGATCATCTTGTCCAACTCTCCTGCTCAAAGCAGGGTCACCCAGAGCACATTGCTCAGGAATTCGTTTGGGTACTACATTTTCTTTTCAGTTGAAGCAGTTTCCCATTAAGTTCCATGTTTCTTTTTTTGACAAGCAATAAAACACTGAAATAACCAAATGTAACCTCAGACTAACAGTGTTCCCATACAGCATTTTTTAGTAGCTGAGATAATTGATAATGTTCATACAGATGCATGAATTAAATGCCTTACCTGAAGCAGAAATATTTCCTCTGAATCTAAAATGAATCTGCTCTCCTTCTCTTAATGGGAACTGCTGTATAGGTTCTGGGGAACCAAAACAACCCTCCTCCTGGAGATTTTGAATTTCATTGGTCAATTCTTTGGATGCAGACAGCAAAACTACTGTTTAGTATGGGTTTTCTCTTTTCTGATACAGTATCACATTAGTCATCGTGCTATGAAGAGCTTTTTCCAGAGCCTGAGCAAAGAGGAGAAGATATGTGTTTTCCAAAAGGAATGAAAGGTGAATGACCACAAAGCTGTATTAAGAAAAAAAACTAAAAAAAAAAGGAAGAAAATTAAATTAAATAGCTTTATCTTATGTAATTTTATCAACTGCTAATAATTTATTCTTAAAAATAATATGGGGCTCAGTCTCCAAGAAGCTTTTGCTACCTTCTTTTTATCCTTGTTTCCAACAGAAGAAAAAGTGGAAATTTGCTTGCTTTTTTTGTGTAGAGTATGTTGACTGTGTATGTCTGATTTCAAATATATATGAATTTTACATTAAAGCAAGAGAATATTTCCTAATAAGAATATTTAAAAAAAGTATGATTTTGTAGTTAGAGAACTAAATCACATTTTCCAATTAAGAGTGATATCTGCATTTCCTGTTTAGAGTTTTCTATGTACTACACTGTGCACATTACATAAATGAAAATGTTGGGTTTTTTCTTTTTATGAGCAACAAATATAAATGATCCTATACTTTAAAGTGGAAGAAAAAACAAGTTCATGGTTAAAAAGGTATGATTTCTTAGCACTACAAATTTCCACTGATTTGTAAACGCGTAAGTAAATATTTCCATAAATAAAATTTTGTTAAATTATTCATACATCACCTTTCTGAATGCTCATTTAGTTCAAATGATACAAGCCCATTCTGTGCATTCTGGACAATAACATCATAAAACACCTTCCACCCCTCTTCTTTGTTTCCATGACCTAATAATTTCAAAATATCACTGAGATTCTCCCCACTTCTTCTCACAGAAGTGCTCACAGCCCTGGAAAGCTAAGTAATTATAAAAAAAATAACATAAAAAATAGTTCTTCCAAAAGAGTAAGCTTGTATTTGTAGCTGTTTTCCCCTCTGCTTTCCTTGATGACTTTTTCTGGTTTACCCACCTTGCTTAAAATCTGTATCCGGAACTATACTCCAGAGTATGTGAATGATATAATTATTAAGAGATTTTTTTTTTTTCCAGTTCTCCAGAAACAGCTGAAACTTAGAGATTATCTTGGTTTTCTTTGGGACTCCCAATGTTTTAATGTTTTTTTAAGACATGCCAAAAAGTCTGTGTTTTAGAAGTTTTGTACTGCGTACTTTGGAAAAATCTGGACCTTTATCTAGTGCGTAAAACTGACCTACTAGTTACCATAAAACTGACCTACTATAAACCATTGTGCCGTGCGTTTCGATTCTGGTAACCGTTGGAATGTGTAGAAGTAGAGATCAGAAAATTCAAAGGTCAGACTCAAATGAACTTAGCGTGTTATGAACACAGCAGCTTTAAGACATGTCTGTTCTTCATGTTCTGTGTCTAACTTTGTTGAAAATGCCTGAGTATTTCTTGCTGAAAAAACCTCACACTGTCTTCATTCTGACTTCTGCTAGAAATGTAGTGGTCAGCATATTTAAAGAATATACATCAAATACTGTATTAATTTTTCTGGTGAAACTAGTGCATGGAATTTTTAGGGTTTGCTCTAGTGTTTCTTACAGTGCTCCTAAGTATTGCAGTCTATATTAAGGAACAAACACATTTTTAATCCAAGAAATTATTAACCAACAACTGTTAAAATAATTGATTTTGATGTTTTAAAAAATGGTGAATTTGAGGTGAGGTTCATACCAAGGATGGTAAGCTGCAGCAACCCTCTTTACTGTAACACTAATGGCTCTTGCATGTTCTGTCATTTCCTTGCCTTTTTTTTTCTGGGTTTGGAGGACAGAGTAGAGTAATAGTGACTGAGCTGTTAAAAGGTTTGGTGAAGGATGCTGGACATGAACCAGTGCACTCGTAGATATCACTGAGTGGTACATATCATGCCTTGCTTTCAATGCTGAAACCATTGATCGCTCAATTGGCTGAATCTAAATGCAGAAAGAAATTGTACAATCAACTAGCAAAAAAACCCCAACCTTCCATTACATGCCTGATTTTTTTAGAAATTGGTTATCTTTTGGAGTTTGATAGGCTATCACAGAAGAATCAGACTCCTCTCTTTAACCCAAGAACAACCTTATCCAAGTACCAGCACTTTATACAAAGCACAGAAAAATGCTTGAAAGTTATCAAAACCTGGAACTTCTATTGACTAAAATATTTTGAAACTCATGACCTTCCTCAGATTTTGAAAAATTTATGAGATTTTTGTAATCTGGATTTTTCCAATCTGGATTTTTCCATAATTTTAGTTTCTCCCTACTTCCAAATTAACATTTTTATGGAAAAGGGAGAAATGTATTATAACTGAAGCAAAATTTGAGATTATGCTCAGCCTTAGACTAAAACATGATAAAACCTTCTGTTGCACTTGCTGGCACCAAGGATGAAGGTCATGTGAGAAAAATGGTTCCATTAACTCGACAACTGGGCCAAAAAATTAAAGTTTGAGATGACACATCTTTATTGAAAACTACTGTATTTTCTGAACTATATTGAACAAAGGTAGATAGATCTTCTTTTTAGCTAAAGATATCCCTGACATGTGGTTTTAACAAAGCTGACAGGAAATTTGCGTGTACAGGATGTGAAACTGCCACCCCTTTTCGTAGACTTCTGATACTGGAAGAGATTGCACTTTAACATCATTGGCATACTCACTTCAGAACTGATCAGATAACAGGCTTATGGAACAAGTATCACATATTTCAAGCTTACCTTTAACTGCATAGGTGCTGGAGAACTGAATGCTTCTGGATGGTAACAGAAAGAGATTCGAGAATCCACACTCAGCTTTTGTAAGAGTCCTACCTTTGGAACAGTAAATGTTTCCTTCTTTAAGCATGACAACACAGAAAAAACACCCAGATGATGAATTTTTACTTCTACAAAGCCCTCCTGGATAAAGAGAATATGGGGTTAGAGTGTTGGAAGGAAAGGAAGTTGTGTTTCACAGTGGATAAGCATTTTGAGAAGGCAACATTCTTTATGGAGCAAAGTATAAAATGAAAATAAATTGAATATTATTGCCACCTGCATGCCCAAGTACTTGGTGATCTCTAGTCATTATGTGATGTCATTAATATTCCAGTGTATGATTGGGGTGAAATGAAATAAACTTGTAGACTGGGTGATGAATTGAATTGATGAGTTGTAGACTGGATGTTGTTGACCAATGCAACAACAAAAGAAGAGAACCATCCTGTGTTCCTTTGATATGGAGTTTGTACTTATACACATGGAATTGTGTTACTTTGTTGTGATCTAAAGGTAATTCCCCCTAAGTTTTACTTTTATCGAATAATGCAACGCATTGCACTTATTTACAAAAATCATGAAACATTACTCAACCATTAATATTGTGGGATCAAGCACATACTTAACATTGTAAGTGAAAAAAAGAATGTTATTAAATACTAGTTTTCAAATAGAATTCATTTTTGAGAAAGTAGGAAGAAAAGTTCTGTTTTACCACACATAATGGGCAATATGATTTAATATTGACAACTTTACTTGAAAAACTCCAGAGAGACTTAACTGGGAACCTGAAATAATGCTTTTACAATGTTTTGATGAGAGTTACCCACCTTATGGTTTCCTTGGTATCTTTGCAAAGAAATAGGAGTTAAGTAGTTTGACTGAAAGTTCACATCAGTCACCTTCACCATAATCTCCCGATAATTTCCTCTGAAGCATGATGTAAATGGGATTGCAATGTTGATAGGGAAAAGCAGTTTTTCATAATCATAGCATTCAATACTGATGACATTGCTGACCAGCTCCTCAGAATCATCCACTGCCAAGGAACTAGTGCCATTGGGTATATTACACTTCAGATTCTCCAGAAAAATTACAGGGGCTTTAATAGCACAAGCTGTTTCCTGTTTATTTTTACCACTCTCTTTGACTAGAAATCTATAAAAAAACCCAAAAAACTTTGTCTTTTGAGTGGGATAGTGTCTTGTATTTTTAATTAAATACTTCAATGTAATGATGTGCTACAAAGAAGCATAAAAACATAATTCAGAAAAACATGTTTATGAATAAATGAGAAAATAATGAATTTTTTTACCTGTTTCAGAACAGCTTACAAATTACTGTAAAACTGATGAATTGTAGTCCTTTCTTACTAATTTCCAACAATTTGAGGATTATTAAGTTTATTGGCTGTGACTCAGTCCCTCTCTGGCATAAAAAAAATTATGCAAATAGAAACTTAGAGTTTACTTTAGACTAGAGGGAAAGATCTTCACTGCGCATGTTTAAACTGTAAACTGCTGCTATTTGCATGACCAGAAGCTGTTCAGTACATGTATATTGCATTTCTGCACACACATGTTACAAGTTAATAAGCAATAATTAGGTACATCTATCCCTAAAAAAAGGAAGAATATGTGCTTACTCTTTGTTTGTCCAGTACCTAGATTTTTTTACTACTTCTGAATCACTCACAGAAGGATTCACAGAGGTAAGATCATAGGTTTGTACTGAAGATGTGAAGGTACTTAGGTAATTACTAAAAATCTCATCATTTGATTCCATTTTACTGCCTTCCATTTTCTCTGTCAGTCTGTGCTCTTCACTTTCTAACCCTTTTAAAGAGTCCCTGATTTCTTCCTTTTTATCCTGTTCAAAACTATCTGTCATGGTTCTGTCATAAATGTCTTCCAATGTCCCAGACAGAATGTCTTCCTCATTCCTTGTAAGAGCATCCTGAAAAGCCAGTTCTGGAGGCTTTTCAGTAACAGAGCTACCTCCATGAAGTTTATCCTTTCCATTGTACTCTTTTTTTCTCTGTAAAAGAGATGATTGGTAGTCGGTGTTCACCATCTTCCTTTTCCATTGGAGATTCTTTACTAGTGTCCTGTTCTTGAGCAGATTTGTTTTCAGCTTATGATGCAACTTTTCCTACAGTTTTAATTTCACTTGTGTGGGTTTGATTAACATTTTCACTTTCCATCTTGTTCACGGAAGGAGTTCTTTGGAATTGCTGACTGGGATTGGGAGATGCTTCCACAGAGTCTGTTGCTTCTCCTTCCTAACAATGCACATCAGTTTCTTTAGAAGCATTTTGACCAGTCTGGTTCTGAGAATCACCATCTTGTCTGCAGCTTGCAGCATAAAATTTATTTTCTGACTCTTGAAGGTGTGAGATTGTATTTATGAAATAATCGTTCACTTTCAGCAGATAATCTATAATTCCATTGTACTCTGAGGCAAAAAATAAATAACCAATTAAATTTTGCTATAAAAGCTAGATGAAAATGTGAAAACTATTATATGAGTACTGATTGAATTCCACATGATCCCATAGTGCCATTCAATACATGAATCACACTGTATTTCCTGGCTTTTCAGCTGGAGTCAATTTCTTAAGGACTGAATATAGACAAGTACATGTCTGTACTTGTCTAAGAACAACTGCATATTTGTCAAAGATTTACTCTGGCAACTGTAATGAACACCTTTCTAATGATCAGACACTAGCTAAATTCTTAATGACAATCAATCCAAATCATGGCATTGATAAATAACAGTCAAATCAATTTGGGAAGATCTTTAAAACTCAAACTTGTATTTCCTAAAACTGAATCCTGCAAGATTCTAATGTGTGGGTCTCTAGCAAAGCTAATATACACGGACCTAATTTTATACTCAACCTTAACAACTCTGAGTTTTTGCTATGAAGAATAGATGATAACATAAAATCACCAGCCTGCATATAATACTGAAGCTCAGCAGTTTCCAATACCCAGTTATAGGGATGGTGAATGTTGCCCTTGCATATAACTAAAATCACTTTGCGAAGGAAAAATGCACAAAAAGCACGCAATCACTGTGCACCATTCATGTAAGATTTTAACTTACATATTTTATGATCCCTCATTTTCCTTATCTTAAACCTTTTTTTAGAAATTATTCCAGATATTCTCTGCAAGGATTTCAAATGTATTATTTAGAGCTCTTCCCTCATGTTATGCTGTCAGCCTCTATAATTGGAGTGGTATCTTCATTAGTTAGATATATTGCAAACCTCAGAAAATTTTCAGCTTATTTCTGTTTGCTGCATGAGATCCTGGAGAACTTTGTTTTGCAGGTTAAATCTCATGAAAGTCAACACAAATAAGAAAAGAGTACAACAAAGTATGGTGTGGTGTCTACTTACAGTGTGCAGAGACACACAAGGGAAGGAAAACAGAAAGGGCTGATACAAGTCTTACAGGAAGCCTTTGACTTACATTCACTTTTTTAAAAATGTCATATGAGGTAAATCAATACTTCAAGGTTTTCCATTTGGAAAATAATTTTATTAAGAATGTCATCACATATCAATGAGTGACATTATGTGATCTAGATAGAACTCACATCTCTATTTGCACCTGATTAATTTAAATCTACAAAGAGTACAGTTCAGAATAGCTTTTTGCTTATTTAACTAGGTCTAAAAGTTATTCCTTTCTAATACTTCCTCAGTTCCCAAGTGACTTATTATATTTTGACTATATTTGGGAAAAAAAATAAAAAAAGAAGCAAATACATTTTTAAAATATTGTTTACACTGGTAGTTTAAAGGAAAATACTATTTTACTCTTTTTCCAGAGACACTTTTACAGTAGTGAAGAAATTCTAAATAGTTTAAAAGGACTGAGAAATAAAACAAAATGATTGGAAATAACAGAGCTTTTTTTGCAGAAGAGGTTGTAAAAGACCACTTCCCAGTTTCACTGTTAGGCAAAGTTCAAGCTTAGACAAAACTGCCAACATTTACATATCCTCCCTGAATTTTGCATTTTCTAAACCAAATAAAAAAACCCTCAAACAAATTGTACAGCTCTTTAAACCTTCCTAAAATCAAATTTGAAGATAACAGGGTAATTCAAAACAATGGCATTTTCCTATGCTGTAAATGTGACTTTTCTAATATGGGCAAGAAAAGTTATGGCCTTTTAACAGTATACCATCTGATTGTGTCACAGGGAAAGACACTTTTTGCATTCAGTTACAAGGTTAACCTCAAAATAAATCTTCTTTTGTGTTTTTCCCTCCCCCATCACTTTTCTAACACTTTGCTTTCTATGCTTTTTCTGATGTTTGATAACACGGCTTTAGAACACAGAGGTAGTTTATATGCAACTGTCTCCAAACATCTTTGCTGACTGTTTTAAGGGAATTTGTCAGGTGAGGAATAGCAGCTTTTTGGAAGGAGAATGATTCTTGGAAACCTGATAAAAAGAGAATTAAAAAAAACCCACATAAACTATGAGGTCAACAGGACAGCTAGCTTGCCTGGAGCCTAGGAGGAGACTTTTTAAACAAAAATGTTTTATTATTACAGATTTTATAAACCTGTAGGCCAAAGACTCAGAAACAGAAGCATAGATAAACATTTCTGTCTGTAATCTCTTTCCTTCTATCTTTTTGCATTATAGAATCATCATAGAAGGATAGAATGGTTTGGATTGGAATGAGATGATCTTTAAGGTTCTTTCCAACCTTCCTTCCTGTCATGGGCAGAGACATCAGCTAGACCAGGCTGCTCAAAGCCTCATCCAACCTGGCCTTGAACACTTTGAGGAATGGAACATCCACAAGTTCTCTGCCTTTTTCTCCTTCTTCCTGTGTCTTATTACTCTCTGAGTAAAGAATTTCTTCCTAACCTAATATTTAATCTAAATCTCTCCTCTTTTAGTTTAAAACTGTTCCCTCCCGGACTACCACTATAGGTGATAGTGTCTGTGTAAAAAAGAATCACTCTCCCTCTTTTTAAAAGACCTTTTTAGGAATTAGAAGGCTGCAGCAAGGTATCCCCAGAGCCTTGTCTTCTTCAGCATGAACAACCCCATCTCTCTCAACCTCTCTTAAAAGAAGAGATGCTCTGATCCCTCTGATCTTCTTCATGGCCTTCCTCCAGACCTGTTCCAACAGGTCCATGTCCTTGTGCTGGGGACTCCAGACCTTTATGTAACACTCCAGGTGAGGTCTCACAAGGGGGGAGTAGACAGGGAGAATCACCTCCCTTGGCTGTTGGATACTCTTGAGGTTTAATGCTGATAGACCTCAGACAGAAATGTTAGTTTTTTCTTCTTTGATAAATGTTAAGATGTTGATGTCCACCTACTGCAGGACTGAACTTAGCACAGAGCAAAGCTCCTGTGAAGATATTTAAGAAAGTACAAGAACACCAAAGAAAAGTGAGGACTGAGGAAAAACGTGTGAGAACCAGCCCTTCAAACAACAAAGTCAGAGAAGATGGAAGAGGAGGTACTGCAGACATGGGGCAGAGATTCCTTTGCAGTCCATGGGAGACCAGACTGGAGCAGATATCCTGCAGCCTGGGGAGGACCCCATGCCAAGGAAAGTAGATATTCCCTGAAGGAACTGCAGTCTGTTTAGTATCCAATTTTTCCTGACAGGAACTGCAGACCATGGGAAGGACCCACAGCAGAGCATGGAAAGAGTAAGCAGGAAGGAGTGTAGAGGGAACTATTATGGACTGACTGTCCATTTGCCATTGCCCTGCCCTCCTCAAGAAGGGGGGAGGTAAAGGAATTAGGAATGAAGGAGTGAAGTTGAGCGTGGGAAAAAGAAAGGTTGGAGGAAAGATCTTGCTTCAATTTTTTACCTTTGCTTCTCACTATCCAAATCTATTTAAATTGACAATAAATCAAATTAATTTTTTTCCCTAAGTTGAGTCTATTTTGCCGATGATGGTAATTTTAAGTGATTTTCTCTATATCAACCCAGGATTTTTTCTATCTTTCCTTTTCCTGTTGAAGAGGGAGTAAGTTACTGGTAGGCATCTGGTGTCATGTCAAGACAACCCCACTAAAGTATAGTGTACATAAAACTTTGAACAATTCTGTTTAGTTAGTTTTACTTTTATACATTTTTTGGTCACATGATGAGAATTATGAGTCTCATATTGAATCTCATGGAATGGACTCAAAACCAGTGTGATACAACTGTGGGAACATGAATTAATTTGGTCTAACGAATTACCAACTGAAATACTAACAAATGAAAATTAGGGCCCCCCAGCATCATCAGACAGAAGAATTCAGTCTAATATACCCAGTCTGTCTGCTTACAGCTAAGTCCTTCCATACTTGTCTGGACTTCCAGTCAATTCCTTGTGTTTATCATGGACAGCACTCAGCAAGTGGCAGGTTTCTTGAATAATTTCTGTAACATTCTCCAGCTGCTGGCTGAGAGATCTGCTCAGCTCTTTTGCTAAAGAGCTCAGTCTAAGCACATACTCCTCCATACCTTCTTTATCCAGGTCACTTTTCAAAAGCACGTCTCTTGCTAGCAAGTTCAGGTAACAGATTTTTCCTATCGCTTGTCCTGATTTCCCTGCAGGTGTAATCTTACTTTTAGCCATATCCATTTAATGTTCAGAATATGCTACTACATTTTTTTTTCTGCTCAAACACTTCCACAAGTTGTTGTCCTTGGTTCAGGCTACTGCACTGTTTAGAATTTCCAGACTAAACAGAAATTTTAAGAGTACTGTATTTCACAAACCAAGCTGTAGCTGAGAAACTCTGAATTGATGTTGGCTATTAAAAAGTTACTAGGTGACAGGAAGAAGTGGATGTTCTGTAACTATAGGCAAGGATTGTCAGGAGACGCCAATGTACATCATGCACCTTTAAGGGAGGTTATGTAACTCAGTTATGTAGCAGTGACTTAAAATTTCAGGATATCTGAGTAATTTCTTACTTCAGTGGCTACAAATGATCAGTACCTATGAAATCAAGCTTAATTGGTTATTTATAATTATATACTCACCAACAATGAGGAAGTGTTTTCACTGCAATATGACATTAAATGCTATAGGTCATTTGACATTGTTTTCTGAACAACTGCATTTTATTTGTTGTTCATAGACATCAAATAGGTGGGATACGCCCAATCTACCATGAAGTGTGGATGATGTATTTGAATGATATGGATGTTTCAGCAATACAGGATTCTACAAATCTAATTTTGTGGTTAGAGAATACAGTTATTAGCCACAGATGTTGAAAGAAACTTGCAGTTATTTCTAGGGGTGTTTATATAACGGGGGAAGAAATGTAAAAAAAAGACTATCAGTTAAAAGTTCAAATAACTAATGACTGAACTTTTGTTTGACACTTTAGAAGTTGAAAAGCAAGCTTAGGAGAAAAACATGGGGTTACTAAGCTTAAATGTGCTAACAAGAACTTCCTGTAGAATTCATGGGGAAAAAGCACTAAACTATGAGTAAGAGTGCCTCATATACCACACTCCCATGAATACCCCCATGAAAGCAGGCAGCGTCCTTTTGGAGGAGCTCACAACCATGTGCTCCTGGAGGCAACCTGGGAAGTAGCAGAGCTAGTGCCTGACAGGGCTCCTGTGTGGTCACCATCTTCAGTAAGTGAAATTTGAGCACGGGTACATCAAGGACAGCATTTGCAATGATTTCACCCAGCAAGTTCAGGACCAGATGTCTCACCAGGACAGCAATAAGAACAAGTAGGAGAACATCACTGACATTCTTACTGATGCTAATTTATGTTGTGTTGTGTGATGGGCAAGGGGAGGATATGCCTGAAAGCCTCATTGGCAGAGTTCAGTACTGGGCTACATCTGAGGTATCACACCAAAATATTTTATAATTTAAGAAATGTACTGCAGGAATTGTTGGTATTGTGGCTTTCCTACTAAACATTCCTTTTTATGGCCCACTGTAAATATAATTAATGCAGCTTTAAATGGCAACTAAAATGGGATTGAGATAGAATACCACACTGAAAATTGCATCTAAGCATAGCAAGAACTAATAAGGCAATGTCAGCAGAGTGCTTTGAAGATGTAAAGCACTGTGTAAATGTTAAAATAACAATGAAAGATGGAAAGAGTCTTTAATAAAATCTGTGAGCAGGAACTAGCTGTAATTATTACATTCAAAAGAAAAGTTACTTTTGACTCATTATAGTTTGCTTGATCACACTGAAAATACAGCACAGCTAACAAAAAAAGGTATGTGAATCATTAACCTACTTACCATTTGTGATGGTTCAGTTTCTTCACTTTTCCTAGATTATTCCTAGTAAAAAGGGAAGCCCAAAGAGTATGTATACTTTCATGCACAGAGAGTGAAAAAAAATGTCATCTTTCCACCCAAAAGTTTTGGAACGTGTAAGTGAAAAAAAAAAGGGAGATGAAGGAATACATTAATGTGTAAATACCGTGTAGCATTGCACTGACTGACCTCTTCTTTAGAGGTAAATCCATATTGTTCCCCTAACCATAATACAGGTGAATTCATCAGCTCCAGATCTTTTCCAATATATGTACCTCTTCAGATTACTTCTCAATTAATTACCAATGTGCAGATGTGAGGTATGAGAAAAGACATTAGATTGAATAAAGGTAAAAGAAGATCTAATTTTTAAAAAGTAAACTTGCATGAAATAGGTAATAATAAATGAATCTGTTATAAGATTATGTTACTCACTGAATATTGTAGAGCTTACAGAAAGCTACTATAAGACCCTGTTATAGTCACAGTTTTATAAGATATGAAAAGAACTGATCTACATTCATGTTCTTTGCCATAAGCAAATTGTTGTGGTTTGGGTTTTTTGGTCAAAAAATTATATATCTCACCCTCTTCAGTTAATACATGTCTGTATAAATTATCTGTGCATATTCAAAAGAAGACATTGACTAGTTTAGAAAATACATTTGTCTAAAACATATTCAATAGCAGAAGAGAAATGACTCTGATTATTTAATGGGTAGTTAAACAATGTCAAGCCTTAGAGATAAAAAAGTAATTATATTGGTCTTCTCTGTAAACATGGGTGAAACAAGCAAACAAAACTTTTGTAAAAATGTGAAGAATTTCATGGTATACATGGTATAAGGGCATGCAATTACCGAGTGGTCTGTATAAGACTTTTTATAGATGCAATTACATTGTCACTGAAACAGTTACCCCACAATCACTGCTATTGGGAGACACTTCATTTTTAAACACAGGATTCTATACCAGATCTCATGACAGCAAATGAGGCAGGAATGGCCACTTAAATTACAGTTGACTCTTGCAGGTTTTTTAATCTTCAGCAGTCATAAAGAGCATGTATACTTAGGCTGTCTGACCATTGTTTTAGCAAAAAAAAAAAAAAAAAAAGTCCCACACCCTATGACACCCTATGTTAATTTCAGTCCCAGTGCTGGACTATGAAAACCTGTTTATTATATTTTGCTATCAATTTGCTGTTTCTCCTTAGTTGAAGAATGGTGATAAATTATGTAAATGGAATTTCTTAATCTTTGATGCTGATCCCTGAATAGCCTTGTAATTTAATGCTTGTGTTTATGTACCATATTGACAGGTATTAGACAATGTAACTGCAAAGATTTTGGGGAAAATTGTGTGGTTTTTACTTGACACGAACTCTTGCCCAAAGAGATCCAGTTGGTGCAGTCATACCTTTCAGGGCTCTGCATGCTCCCATGGGGTTTCATGGTCCAGATCAGCCCCACCTGGTGAGTGCAGGTGATTAGCTATGCCATGCTTTGAAGCTTTCTGAACACTACAGATTGTAAAAGAACATGTTGCTGCAATTAGTAAAATATAATTGGAAGACAGGAAGGGTAAAGAAAGTAGGCAACACAAATTATTCAGACGTATTGCAGTGTATATCCCCTGAAAATATATGACCGCCTATATTAATATATAGTATAGAGTACACTGAAGAAAATATTTTAATATCACATGTGAAAGAGAAAGTCCTTTCAATGCACTATGATAAAGGATTTAGTACAAAGGTTATTTAGTTAGAATAAAATTTATACAGGTAATGCTGGAGTCACTTTAAGCTTGTATTTTTGTGAAGTTAATTCAGCCTGGATTAGTCACTGAGATGGTTTACTGTGCAGCACACCACTAACAATGAGGATGTTGAGACTTTAGGAATAAGTAGACTTGGTAAATACAGTATTACTCGTCTCCAGTAAGTTTAACAGTGAAACTATAGTTTGCTCTTTCAGCCTTTACTATATCTGAGCAGAGGTAAGAAAGACACAGGTACACAAAGAGACACATAAAAACAGTCCAGGGATATCTGAGCAGAAGTAACTCTCTAGGATTTGGCCACTGTGGATCCTCAGCCTCACTGGTAATCCCTGCCTGAAATACGTCCTTTGACTGAGAAAGAATTGGGCCCATGGAGGTAGGATGAAGACACAAGCTGACATGTTATCCACTGCCCATGGACATGGGCTAATTGCTGTTACAATAACAGACTCACAAGAAAAGAGACATGGGTGTCCAGCAACCCAACTGTTAAAAGTAGGGTCCTATGCCCAGGTAGGTAATATAATGCAAAAGGAAGAAAATGAATATCATTTGAGACAATATGCAAGAAATAAAAGTGCAAAACCAATTGTGATAAATATTGAATTGTTAGTAGATTTTGTTTCTTTTAGGTCTTGCCGTGTTATTTATTTATTTATTTATTTAATGTGAAAAGACCTATGCACTCATAATCAAAGTTTAGTTATCCACCAAAATTTGATTTTCCAAAGAGTAATCCTACTCTTCAGCAAAGCTACATCAGCAGAAAAAGAACAAATCGGAAAAATTTGCTCTGTGCTTGATTTTGTTTTAAAACAATTCCTATTCCTGGGTTACATTCACATTAAACTATATTCCCTAAGTATTTGAAAAGTCCTTTAAAAAAAGGGCTTTTTCATCCATATTAAATAATAGCCTTCGATGTAGGAAGAACAAAATATCCAATTTAGAAAAGCAGGGATCAAATTATACATTTAAATCAAATTACCCTTTAGCAGATATACATGTTCTTTTCAGAATACCTTAACAGTGTTGCATAGCTGATAACAAAGGAAGTGGACTTTGTTCTGCTAGGAAGAGATTAGAGAGTGTGGTGCAGATCCAGTAAGTTCTGTCTATATACTCTGCATATAATGCAAAGCTCAGTATGTGACAAAGAATGTATTTTGGTGTGATCTATTCATATTTGAAAATACATGTAATGGTTTTTCTTCCCATCGCTGGTATTATAAGGCCCAAGTAGAAAAGCAATAATAGTATAAGAAAAACTAAGAGATTGCTACAGAGGCACTGTGCCACAGAATTTACACCATATGTTCATGTAAAGGCTTCATTTAGCACTCTATTACAGTGACCAGTGCTGGAAAAAAGACATAATCCCTATGAAATACGTAATTATGAAGTAACATGGTTAAAAAAAGGTATCTCTCTCTAAGTGCAGTCACAGCACTTGAATTTAAGCAATCTTAGCTACGAATCAAGAGCTCAAGAGCCTCACATTAGGAAAAGCAAAACTCCAGAGCTGAGGAGGGAAGGAAGTCTGAGCCTGTGCTAAACCCCTGTATGGGGGCCATCTTTATACCTATACTCGCTTAAATGTATGGTGAAATTGGCTAAGTTGGCCATTAAAGTCAGCTTAGTTTCTGTGGAGCATTCAGGCACCCACTGTTGAAAAACAAGTTATGTTCTAGGATAGAACTAATACACAGATCATGAGTTCAGGGTGCTAACCGTGGTTTTCTCATTTCTGAGCCTGATCTATGCCTAGTTGCATAGCCACAGCCTTTGGTTATCTTTGTGACCTGTGGGGAAAAAAGAAAAAGCAAGTGATATTCTTTATGTGTTCTCTTTTAGTTTAATTTGTGATAACTATTTGTAAGCAGTTTGAACAATATTCCATGGGAACAAATCATCTATCAAAGAGACTGCAGACTGGGACTTCGAGTTCTTTACTTTGGTGTGCAATGTCCTCATGTTTGGAATGGCAAGAGGAACATCTAGCCCATCTAATCTGTTCTTTACTACTTGAGCACAGACCTACAAAATACAGTGAGAATGAAAGAAGATAAAAATATCAATACATACTCTCAAATCCATATAGTGTATTATCCTATTTACAGTCTTCTACAAGAAAGAATCTTGGAAATCCATCTGAAAATCTACTCTGCCTGAAATCCACATTGACCTGTAAAATGCATAAGTAATAACCTAATTATGACCTTTATGAAAAACTAGTTCTTGAAAGAAAAATGCCTTTTTCATGTGACCAGCAATACTATTTTGTAGTTATTAAACCTAGAAAAAATGTAGGCTTTTCTATCCAATATTGAAGTAACGCTTATTTAATTGCAATCTTAATTATATTTTAGAAAGGGAGAGGCTGTAGAAACATGACATAAAGTGTTGTTTTCACTTGATAGTATTTCTTTTCATAATGAGAAAGTCCCAGTCCATTATACTGCTGTCCTCAATATTGGAGTTAGACCTTCATTGCTCTTAAGAGATAACTTTAGTACAAAGAAATGTTTGAAGGAAGCATGAAATTCTCTGTAAAGAATAAGGTGAAAAAGATAGAAGGAACTATCTAGATGTAGAATGTTGTGCTATCATCAATTTCAGTGGACTCTGTAACATAAGCTATTTGAATGAGATTTCTTAAATGGCTATCTAATGCAAAATTATAGGCAGAATACTTAATGCCATTCTTTGTTTATCTACAATAACTAAGATTACTGGTAATTTCAGTACCACCTGGTACTACCCAGTTTGCTTGTTTACTTTAAACAGTTAGTATTTTACATTTGAGGCTGTTGCTCAATTTGCTATTTAGAAAAGAGACAGAAAACTAAGGAAACTGTTTGTGAAATGGGGTGTATATAGTAAAACTTCAAAGACTTGATACCTCTCACCTTCTAACTTCACCTAGTAATAATTTCTGCAAGAAATTATTCATGGACAGATGGGGTATCTTCACTTTGAGTTTTCTATTAAAGTGTTTTTTGCATTTACAGTCAGCCTCCAGTTTAGCACTTTTTAGAGCATCAGAATGCTGGGAAGTGAGTCAGCTATCATGAGGTGCTTTCTTCGGTTGGGCAGAAAGCAGTGAGGAAAAGAGAAAACAGAAAAGAGAGAACAGGTTGTCCAGAGAAGTTATTTCAGAAAACACTATCCCTGGAAGTGTTCAAGGCCAGTTTGGATGGAGCTCTGAGCAACCTGGTCCAGTGAAATGTGTTCCTGCCCATGGCAAGGGGTTGGGACTAGATGATCTTTGAAGTCCCTCCCAACTCAGTCCATTCTACAATTCTATGATTCTATGATAATATGTTTCATCAGACCTAAATAACAGTATGAAAGTGTATTTAACTATAGACAATTTCAATTGTGAATTTACTATGGAAATTTTTTCCTCTAGAAATAGTTCTGTGATGTCTATTATATTTCATTACTTTCCGTTACAAATTTGCTTAAGCAACAAGTAAAATGAAAGAGAGAAGGAAGTGCTTGAAATGGTGACCCTTAAATCTAATAGCATCTTTAAAGGTGTCAAATGTGGTTTCTGTTGAGTTCGAGTAAGCCAATGCTGTGGAGATAAAATCTTAATGATGTGTGATTCATTACAATTCAATGAACTGTGCAAAAGATAAATATGGGAAAAAATGTAGCACTTTGATGTGCAGGAAATTTCCTCAGAGGGATTTGTTTTCAAATAAGTTAAAGAATGCTCCATTAAGCTTCTCAAAGATGACAGGAAGCTATGTCAAGGTAACTACATTCCCTAAATGAGAGCAACAGCAAAGAAATAAAAAAACCCTGAACATGCCACAGGCTTTGAAGATGCATTTGTATTCAAAATCGACTTGAAAACCTTTAAATATAAATGAGAGACAGAAGTGCTAGAATGAGGTCCCACTTGGAACACAGGTACTCTGGAAAAAAGTATTAAAGCCACTAGATTTAGATTTTCTAGTGACAGATTTCTTGGAGAAACCCTAGTCAGCAACTAGAATGAGATATTGATGCCAGGTATTTTAAATTTTATCTTTTTTTTTTCTCGGTTAGATGCCTTTCATTTGCAGCAAGAGCTTAACTTCCTTGTATTGCTAGAATAAATTGTCTGCTTTCAATTCTAGGCTTGTGAATTCAATAAAGCAGTACTGCAGACAAAATTCTCAGCTTATCTGTAGGTTAAAACATGCACCAATCCTTAGGGAAGTGGGGGATCACCAACTCATAGGGCTGTATCCAGAGCTTTGGGTACAGGCCCAGGACAGGACTTGGAGTGTGTTAGTCCAGGCAAGTACCTGCCAGTATTGTGTGCTTCGGAAAAAAGGCAGCAGATAGAGCTTTCCTAACTTCCTGGAACCTCACGTTGTCCTAAATAATGTATTTTGAATTGCTATCTTTGCAGACTTGTGTTGAAAGTGAAGTTCAAGGTTTCTAATTCACTCATCACCACTACATGAGAGGTGCTAATTAGAGCAAATTTTACAAGTTTGTATTTGTTGGTTTACAAGTAGATTTATGACAATAGTGTGTCAATCTAATAACTTCTTGAGAGAATTTTGCATGTGCAGTTGAGTGCCATATGCAATATGTAAGTCAAAAAATTCATTCAGACAACTGTCACTGGAATTGGTAAAGGAAAGAAAAACATCAGTACATTGGAAAAGTAACTATTAAAAAGTACTCTGTGGGATCACTTTTACGCATTTGTTTCAAAAGTCATATATCAATATCAAAATAGCTAAAGGGACTACTTCATGAGTCCCTCAGTAGTTTTAACAAAACATAGACTGCATTAAAGTCAAACTTATAGCCATTAAAGGAAGATGGTAAAACTGAATGTCATTGTGTTATCATACCTGTATAAAATTGCTTTAATAGCTTATAAAATGGTAGTCTAAAAATCCATCATATGGTACAGGGAACCATCTTATGACACTTCCTGGAAATCAAACTGACTATTAATTACATTAAAATATGGGGTATGGGTCAAACTGGCTTACAGGTTTGAGTAAAAATGGAGGTTGGTGTCCAGTATGACATACAAAAGTGACTGACTTGTAATACATTGAACAAGTGGCTGAGAGGAATCCCAAAGACACATAAACCGTTGATAGCAAATGCAAAAACTGAACTTAACTCTAGTGCTTATTATTAACTGCAGTCCTATCATTTTTCTGAAGTTTTGTATCATTTTGTCTTACCCTGATTGAAATATGTTACCTCATGACAGAACTCTTATGAAAATTGTAATGCGTTATTTAATTTCCAAGGTTAGTATACCTGATATTTTATTAACAATAATATCAATGTTACACTATAACAATAATAGTGAGGCTCAAATCATAAAAGGCCTAGATATTTACCTGCTGGTTATTTGAAGTGTAGCTAACATTTCATTTCTTATGATGCTTCATAAGCTCCAAAATCTAAATATTTAACCTTCTCAACACCTTGAGGAGACTGGCAGATTAATTTTATTACCTCTTCTTTGAAGAGGAGTAAATGAGACTGAACCAACTGCAGAAGACCAAGTTCAGAACTTAGACCTTGCTTGGACTGTGTTCAATAAGAATATGTGGGTTGTTTGGTTTTTTTCCAGGAGAAAGTGAAATAATCTCATTAAAAGTCATAACTAAACTCAGGTCTGCTGTACATTTTTAGGTAGCTGACAAATTTCATGTAAATATCAGACCTACTTGTAAGACATCCATAAAGGAGGGAGTAGCAGTTGTTTCCCCGATTTTATCTTATCAATTGGCTGTTTGTGCAGCTGGTTTTGTAGTTCTTAAATAGAATAAATATACAGCAAATAGAACTGATCTATAGTTTAAAAAATATACATGTCTAAAAATTACAATATTTGAAATTTGGAAAATGTCTGACTAGTTTGAATCAGTTTCATTAGAAGCTCAATGAACAATGAGAAATGTGGCAAACATCTATTCTTACATATGGCAAACCACACAGTGTGGAAATCTCGGATATATTCATATCCTAAGGATTAGTTCCTGTACAGTTTGATGATATTATTCCATCTTTACTCAAACACAGACTTACAGGGTTATTCTTACTGACTGATGATAAAAAAAAACCAGGTCAATATCAATCACTGGAAAACAGGCTTTTTAAAGGGTTTTGTAATGATAAATATGAGCTGGAAGGTATTCTTAGCATGTTTACTATGAATGACCTTATATGGTTAAATGTATTTTAGAATACAAAAGCCCTAATGTCTTTCAGAGAATAGAGCAGAAGTCATGCAGCTCCTATTTATAATTAATTTATTGACTGAAATTTTGTCTTGCTCTACTAAAAAAACCTGCCTACCTAACACTTTTTCATGACAACAACATAGAAACCCAAAGGAAGAAGAAATTATCAGATAACAAAATCTCTGCAGCTTTCAGGCCTATCAGCAGATTTTTCAAAACTCAATCTTATCAACAAGTTATACTTTGCCTTATGTCATATCTGAATTACACCAAAATTAGTAAGATGCAATTTCCTGCTGGATTTTTGTAAGACTTTTTTTTTTACTGTAGTGTTAGAAAGCTGCCATTCCACGCTCATCAGAGAACTATACGCTGTAGATAAATTAGAGGCTGAGAGCTTTCTTAAAAGATGATATATTATGCCACTTGATTTCTAACAAAGAATAACACACCATATATTAAATTATACTACTTTATTTCTAACAAAGAATAAAACATCCTATGTGTTTGTGCGGTATTGATAATGTAATTTAGACATACACAAAAAGTCAAGAAAAGCCCCTAAACCCCTAAAAGCACAATGTGGCTTAAAATGATCTTGTGTATATTGCAATTTGTCTGGACATAATGCAAACAGAAAAAAGTAAGCACAACTGGCTATGTGTTTAATGCTTATTTCTCCCATTCCTCACCCTCTCCCAAAAAAAACCCACTGAAAAAAAATTATCTCAGCTCTTGTGTTCCTGTATTGTGGTCAAGGAAACTGTGTAAGTACAACTCCTGAGACACAGTGTGTAAGTAAAACTCCTGAGACACAGTGTGTCAGGGTGCACTGTCATGTTGTGCTCTGAGGGAAGATACCACTGCTGCACAAGTATAAATGTGTTGAGGGCAATCTCTTTCAGTGAGCTCCAAGTGAGAGTCTGACACCCTTTTTTAAGGACGAATGCTGAGGGGACCATTATCTACAGTCTCTGCCACTGGTCCAGTGACATGGGCAAATCACATGTGTCCCTGGAAGAGGAAGAAAAGTGGGCTCTATGGAAAGACTTGAGAATTTCTTGACAGAGAAGAGAGAAGAGCTCAAGGGTATTAATCAATGACCATACCCTTAGACTTGCAGGAAAAAGAAATTCTAGCCCACCACAAACTGCTAATTAACAGAATTTTTGCATGGTGAGGTAAGCCTCGCAAAGGAGGCCAGTCTTTTGTTATTTACAGGGCCTGAATCTTTCAAATAGTTTAAGTTACTGTGGTTAAAATTCCTTTTCAAAGTCAGTATTCATTAGCATTCTTACTGTCCTGAAAGGAAGGTAGGCTTAGCTGGAAATGCTAGGCAAATCTGTGCTCAGATGACTCTGTGAGTCATTAGGTTACAATTCAGAAAGGCTATGACACAAAAGGGTGTTAGTATACTTACCTCAATCACATCTGTGCACTCACTTGGTTTGGAAACGTATCAGCCCCTTTGCAAATAATTGGGAATGACAATCCCTTGTCTGAGATAGACTCTGAAAAAGCATTAATAAAAAGACAAGCAAGAACACAATGTATTTCTTTAGATATAAAGAAAAAAGGCAAATCCAAAAATTTGCTTGCATTATACAAGTTTAGGAGGTAAAATTAACTGCATTTTTTTGGTACACAGGTATTTTTGTAACTAATACTTAGAACTTGCAGCTAGATTTTCAGAAGTGCTTGGGCACTGGTGGAATTGGTGCTGTAATGCTGAACTGCAAACTTCTAGTCTGGAAGTTTTGACTCTAAGTTGGAGAGTGAAAAAAAGCTGTTTGCATTCAAAATTGTGATCCTGAAACCTCACTTTAGTACCATGGCACTAACAGTTTTTAACAGCCCTGCTACTAGTAAGGCTATTTAGTAAGTCTATTTTTAGTGTGTAGGAAGCAGTCTTAAAAAGAACCCAGGTTTACTTGCTCCTAAATTAGCACTTTAATAACTGGTGTCTTTTTCTCAGTATAGCTTTGCTTCTGTTTTGCTTCTGTAGAGTGAGTGGCAGACCTCAGACTTCAGCTGCAACACTGTAAGCTCTCTGAAACCTCCTTGGATTTAAAGAGAAAATATCGGCACTGACACTTCAAGAAGAAGATGTGTATGTCCACCAGTGGACAACATTAAAGTACTTTCAGTATCATTTCGTAGTAACAAAATGCTAGTTTCATCTGAGTGACTGTTTTTCGCCGTCATGGGCGAGCTCCAAGAATACGGGAATTCTTAGAAACTAGTGAAAGCTTAGTAACTTTAGGTTTTTTAAAGCAAGTGATCATAGCTGTATCACTACTGGCAGGCTGTCCTGCTTTCTCGCAGGTGGAGCGCTTGCCCTCAGCGTGGCTCCGCGTGGTGACAGAGGTGGCACCGGGACGCCCTTTGCCCACTGGCCTGGCAGCCTGGCGGGTTGGGGGGGGGGACTCGCCGCCTGCCCAGCCCGGGCTGGGGAACACGGGACGCGTGAGAAGCGATGCGCTGGGGCACAGAGCACTCCGGAGCCGAAGCTTGCCTACGGGCTTCCCAGTGACTCCTCAGGAACTATGTGGCCCGGCCAGAACGCCCTGAGCCGCGGCGCGGAGGGCGGCGGGCGCTCCCGGCGCGCCCAGGTGCGGCCGCCTCCTGCAGCGGGGAGGGAGCTCCGCGGGCGCGGCCTGCCGGGGAGCAGCGCGGGGGTGGGGTGGGGTGTGCAGCCAGCCAGGCAGGAAGGAAGGAAAGAGAAAGCAAGCTAGAAAGTGAGAGAGCGGGGAGCCGGAGGGAGAACTGAAAACTGAAGCAATCTAAAGCCCCGCGCTTCGTTCCTCTGCCTCCCTGTCCCCGTCACCCGCTGGATTTTGCCAAAGGTAGGGCGGCCTCGGCGGGCGCGGCGTGTGCGGGGTTTCGGGCAGGGTCTGCCCGCCGGCTGCGCCCCGCGCGGGCCGCTCCCGGGCCGGGCCGCTCCCGGGGCGATGCTGCAGCTCCCGGTCCCGCCGGCAGCGAGCCCCGCGCTGCTGCTGCGCGCTGGCGTGAGAGCTGCCGGAGAGTGCACAGTGGTTTGGTGCGGGGCTTGCCCCAGATCTCCGACAGATACCGGAGATGGGATCGGACTAGGAATAGCAGGTAGGCAGGTAGAAAATAAGGCGAGTATTGCTCTCTGTTTTCTTTCTAGCTTCAACTGTTTTAACGATTTGTATGTAAATATCATGCTAAAGAACAGTGCTTTAGTATTGTGTATTTATTTACTCTATGAGTTGTTTTTGTGAACTCAGACATGAACAGACCTCATGTTAGATGCCATTATATACCTGGAAATTTTATCAGAAAACTTAAGTCAAAGAAGCTGTAGGATGTCCTGGATCGAGAATACGAAGTGAAGGGTACAGCACCCGAGTGTTGCCACAGCGACTTCCCAAAGTTCCAATTCCACCTTCAGTTTGCTTATTCATGCCATGTAGTTCCTTACTCCAGCGACTCTGCAAGTTGTTCCACTGGAATTTCTTGCAGTTTGAGGTTTGACTCCGAGGTAACGAAGGTTGCTGAACCTTTTTCTAGAAGGCAAGTGTTCTGAAATTAAAAAGAAAAAAAAAAGGGACAAACAGAGAAACATTTTGACAGAGGATGTGATTAAAGCTATTTTGTCATTATCCACTAGATTGACCTGTGCTTAGTAACTTCCTTGTATTGGTAAAGGCAGCAGTTCTATCGCAATTGTTGCAATCAGTATATATATTTTTTTTTTTCCCATGCAGTCGATATGCTGATAGTATAATACAGGTTTTGGAAAAGATCTTTAATCTACAGTGCTTTCTATGTTAATCTTGTCAGTTTGTATGGAGTCAATTACAATGCGAAGATGAAATTCACTACTTGCAGATTTCATTCTGCTCCACGGTAAGGCCTGTTGTACTGTTTTATTTTGGTGTGGTTGTTTTTGTTTTTTTTTGTTTTTTTTTTTGTTTTTTTTTTTTTACATATTTATTAGGATCTTATTATCTATTATCTAGTATGTGGTTTAGCAGAAGTTGGGAGCAAGCCTGAACTTGCTTGTGTTTGTTGAACTGATTGCTCACACTGTGATTATCTTGCCATGTACATCTAAAGGTTTGACAGTTTCTTCAGGCTTGTATCTGTATTGATATTAAAAAGGGAAAAAACCCCCCTAGTCCTACTTGAGTGTTTCTGTGTTCACCTATAACCTACTGTTCAAACATTTCTTTATTGAAATTTGGATTGCTTGCTTCAACAAAGATTTGTCTATCTCCCAGTCAATTTTGTCTTCAAGAATTTTCAACTTGAAAGTCATAGAATGAAAGAATGTTAAAAGTAGTAGATACATCTCTTCAGAATGCTAGATGCCGGTGCTTACCCTGCATGTGAGGAAGGGTTCTGAGAGTTACAGTTGCCACTTTTCTTTGATGCTATTTAGCTGTCACTTTTAGTCAAAGAAAAGAACTATTAGGCCACTCTTAAGTTTTTTTGCCACTCCTTGTCTAAGCCCCTTCCATAAGATGGGAAAAGGAAGAAATCGACAATCAGTTTGTAAAGAAGTGTGAGAAATATCTTCTATGAAAGAAAGTTGGATGATCCCATAGAAAGCTTGGGATGTACGACACATTACAATTCATGCCCTGCTGAAACTTTTTTCGTAGAAGAAAAGCCCAAATGGTTTTCCTTGTATTGCTTTTTCTACATAGTAGTTTAGGTGTTTATCCCTATTTTGATAAAACTGAATGGTCAGGTGTCTTCCAAGAAGTTTAAGTTTTTTTGTTTTTTTGTATAACCATTATAGCATTTTCCTATTTTTTGTAACCATGTTGGGAATGATGACTTTTGTCTTGCTTACCCTATTTAGGAGAATATAATACTACAACAAGAATCAATTTTATTTAAGCAAGTTCAAATTCCCCTTGTGTTTTTTTTTTGTTTCTTTGTTGGTTTTTGGGGGGGGTTTTTGCTATTTATTTCTATGTAGGAAAAATCTATTTTGCCTTGCTTCTGAGAGAAGATTTGTTTTACGGAATGTATTCAACATTGTGCTCTAATGTTGTTTACTTAAATTTGTAGTGGTAGAAATATGGATGTGAAAGAGTATGAATGTATTTGTACAAATGTGTATATGCCATATATATGCACTATAATTCTAATGCCGTACATTCTTTAGGATTTATTATGACTTATTTTGCAATCAAAGCTAAGGAGGAGATTAAATTATTTTTAAAATTTATAATAACCATATAAAAACATTAATATATTGAATAAGGTGGTCCTTGAGTTCTGCATTTCTTTATACTTCTTGAGTTCAAACCTCATAAAACATTTTGAGAAGTGATTCCGTATTTATGTTCTAGCCTGCAAAACATTCACCAGTGTGTGTAGATTTGTTTAGCTGTTTGTTATGTTAATCTTTCTATAAGTGGTGAAACCAAACCAGTTGTCAGTATAACCCTTTGCTTAGATTCACAAAATAATATGTGATCTTACTGGTATTTAACCAGTTCCATAGCTAGGCCAGATCTAGGCATGTCTTCATAAATCTTGACAGATGCACTGACAGCTTCTGCCATAGACAACTACAGAAACAGAAAGCGGCTTGGGCGTTATCTTCCATCACTGTTGGCATTTTGTGGTCAAAATGTCTTCTCAGCAAGCAGTTCCTCCCTTCCTCTGCTACATGCTTTTTTCATAAAATACACAGCAAAGCATAATAATTCTTACAGATTTGGAAGCAAAGTTTCTTCTCTGCTAGGTAACCCTTTGCACTGGTGTGTGGTTTATACAAAGATGGCTTAGAATCCAAATAGCTGATAATACATGGCTATTTGAGTTCCTGAAGTGGCAACACTGGAGGTGTTCCAAAATAAGCTGTAGGCAAAGCTATTGCATGTAGAAAAAACAGTATTAAGATAGAGAAGAGAGAGTGTGTGGATATAAATATATATGTTTATATAAAACAGGTATATATTTATTTATAAATATATAGCTAAAACTACTTTCCCAGGTGTATTTTTTGTTATTATGAAAAGTGGGGAGATTGAGAAGATAATACTGTCTGAAAATGAACACTAACACCTTAGGGAAAAAATAGCCAGATGCTACCATGAAACCCAGAACTGTCAAGGAAGGTGGAAATGGCTGAGATAACGAGCTGCAACTGCAACTTTAAAAGCCTTAGACTGATATGCTAAAATTGTAGGGGTTTTGTATACTTGAATATGTGTGTGGTTTGGTTGTTGTTTTTTTTGTTTGTCTGTTTGATTGTGGTTTTTATTTAATTATTTGGTACCTGAAAGACTATTTTCTGGCCCAAAGAGTACCTGATACTTTTTTCCTAGCAAGTAATTTCTGTACTAATTTTCATTTCATTCTGTACTCAGAATCTGTGAATATATCTTCAACTTGTTAAGAGACTGTGTGTTTACATTTACATTTTCCTGGGTTTAGAGATGGGTGGAGGCCATACTGTTGAATTTTATCCTTTATGACTAGAAGCTGCTGTGAAAATTTTGAGGAAAGGCTGAGTTTTCAAATTTTTAAAGGAATGATGAGAGTTTATGCAAATTGGGATGGGACAAACGTAAATACGAACCTGGATTGTTAATCAGTTTAGAGCAATCCAAGGCTTTTTGAATTTAAATGACTTGGGAATCTTTAATTGAGGGTTAACTCCATAATAAAGTTAATCTCTTGAGAGTTTGATATCTGATTGACCTATAGAGTCCTCTCTCTAAAAGGTTTTAATTGTATCAATTTAATATTCAAGATAATAAATCAGTTCTCAGACTTGTGGGTAGGGTTCAAAGCTGATAAAAATATTTACACAAAAATGAAGCTAGAGACTAGAGAGAATCCAATGACATTTTAAATAATGGAGCATTTATAGTAAATATACTATGTTGATTTTCACATCTTCCAGAAAAATGTAGGTTTGCTCATCTCCTTTTTTCCTTATTATTATGTCACATACATGTTTATGTAGTGTAAGTATGAAGAGTCTAGGTTTTTCCTTGGTTTTGCTTACCACTTTATGAAAGTGTGGGAGTAATTAAGATATTTATAAAATTTTGCAAGAAAAGACTTCTAGAGATTGAGATAGTTATTTAATAATCTATTTCATAATCATAATAAAGTACAATCACCAATAGCAGTGGTAACAGTTATGCTTCAGCAGTACATTATTTTAAATTTAGATTTATCTGTATGTGGCTTTGGGTAATGAGGAGGGGCATAAAGATTTCTCTCTCCATTTATTTACTTCTACCTTTCTGAATAATGACTTAGATATTCAAAAGACATTGGAGGAATCTTAGAGGAAGAGGGTTTATTCTTTATATAGGAATTGATATAGAAAAAATGTAGTCAATCTTTTAAGCTTCAATTCTAGATCATAAGTACTGCATTTTTTGCCAGAAAATACTTTGAAGAATTAGGTATCAATGCCTACTACCATGGATAAATTCTGGGCGTAAGATTTCTCCTCTTTCTGATTGCTACTTAAGTCTTAATGCTCTTCCACTGAAGCTGCTCTTTCTTTTCCAGGCTGCTTAAGGCTAGTACCTACATGCCAGGACAGCTGCTACAGTCAGCAGGTTTCCCTAAGGCCAAATTGCTCTTTATACAGAAAGAGAGAGGTGAAAAAACCTGTTGAGTGTTGCTGATCTTAAACCTTCTTTGAAGAAATATGATTTCAGGCTCTTCCAAACAGCTTCACAACAGTAGTATCTGGATTTTGTAAATTGTGAATTTAGATATGGCCGTGAGAGAAAGAATAACTCAAATAGATGGAATCTGGAGAGTGTAAGAGCTGAGTTGGAAGATACTAAGGAAAAACTCATGGACAGCCAGAACTTAAACTATGGGGTCATGCCTCTGCTGTTTTTGGTCAAGGGAAAAATGCTTCCTTGTCAGAGTTGAGATGCTGGTGGTTACCTGTTTCGTGTTCCTGCATGACAGTTTGTTTGAGGGGCTGGATCTACTGTTGCAAGCCCATTTTATTGACAATAGTACTTGTTCAGTTGGATTCTCAGTTGAAGAGGGCTTGAATGCACTGTTCACATAGAATGCTCTAGACATTATTAGTCATTATTCTTTTGTTCCATTGCAAGTGTGTTTCTATGCTAAAAGGATTTTGAGATAAGGTAAGGGAGTAGAAGCCGTGTTCTATAGTTAATTGGTGCTAGTGTGGAAATAGGAAAGCTTTAGGTTCCAGTTATGGTCTTGGATAACTCTTTCTCTCCCTGATATCCAAGTACTGTGTAATAAGAGTGTGTGTGTAGATAAGTGGTTCATCTCTTCACTGTTCATCTTAATGTTTAACTACTAGGAGTATGTGTTTTAAGTCTGTATTACTTGTACTGAGACATTGATTTTGCTATTTTCTTGATATAGGCTAAGATAAAAGGGCGGGTTTACCCTTGTTGAAATTTTCATATACAAACAATTTAAAAATATTACTATTCAGGTGACAGGGAGTCTTTCACAATTTTATTCAACATAATTGTGAGGTTCAGGTAAGAATTTTTTTAATGTCCTTTTTATTTTCCATATGTTTGCAGTCTTTAAAAAAAATCGGTTTGAACTGAAGAAACTTGAAGAGGTGTCGTGAGGAAACGGATACTTTCTGCTGGCTGGTGGACACCAAATTTAAGAGAGTTTTCTTTCTAGTGAACATGCATGCAACCTGACTATTTCTACATGACTGTGTGGGGCAATATACGGAATGAAGTCATGTCATCCACAGGCAATGGCACTGATATTGAAGAATTTTTGGTCAACATTAACCTTGCACAGTATCTTCCTAACTTTAAAAAATATGGCTATAACATTGTGACAGATTGCGTGGGAATAAATAACAGTGTGCTTCAGCAAATGGGAGTGCTGCCTACAGGGCATCGCAGAAGGATTCTTAACCAGTTAGACAGTCTTTTGAAAATTGAAGGAAATTCTCTTTTCTGTGAAAATCTAAAATTCAAAGACTTGAAAGGCTTAGAAGAGAAGCAATATTCATCCTCAGATCAGGAGTCTCCTGTAAGCAATTCAAGCGTAGATGGGACTGGCATGATACCTGCAACACCATCAGAAGAACTTCTTAAAAAATCTTATGTTGATAAGGAAAAGTTTGAACTTGCAGAGCAAAGCTCAATGGAGGCTAATGATGATAGTTTTACAAATTTGGATTTTTCCCGTGTATACCAGAATTCAGACAGCATACTAAAAGCTGTCAGTCAAAGTAGAAGTGTCAAGATGAATACTCAGCCGGATGCATCACTGACAGAAGCTGCTGCATACCAAGCTGATGAGCACATGACTGGGTCTTTGGTGTTTCGTGATCCTCCTTCATTTGTTCGTACATGTGAGACAAAAAGCAAGGAAAACAAACATCAGAGGTTTGCAGATCAGGGTGATTTATCTGATAGTAAGCCAGATTCTCCATTCTATAAGTTTAAAGGAGAAATGATAGACAATGACTTATATGATTCCTGTTCTCTAAACTGCATGAAAGTATTTCCAAGAGCAAGCCGATCTTTTATCTTAAGGCATCGACCTGTACCAGAAATTCCCGAATCAAGTAAAGTTCAAGCTTCATCAAGGTAATTGCTGCTCATTACTAATGAGAATTACTGTCATGGTAGAACTTATGGTTTGGGGTTTTTTGATTTTTTTTTTAAATTTTTTTCATGTCTTTTTTTTTTTGTGTGGATTTTTTTATTATGTGGTGTAAATACACTGGATCTGATATGAATGTTGCCAAGTTAATTGAAGAAGAATTAAGCTTCAATGTAATTTAAAAGCAAAAATGAGAGTATAAAGGGAAATTTTAGAACAGTGTGTCCTTATAGCCTCCCCAATTTTCTCTGCATCTACATATTAACAAAGAAAGGAATCTTTATTGCTTTAGCTATAACTGTTAAAAACAAGTATATAAAGCATAAGCAAGAACTTTCTTCAAGATGGCTTTTGGGTTAATTTCTGAACTAGTAGTCATGTAATGTTAACTTTGGAGAGTGAAGGCAACCATTTTCTCATGTGTCAGCTTTTTCTGGTGGTCTCACAACAACAAAACCTTAGTTTTTTATGATATTTGTAGTATAAAAATATTTTTGAGACATTCCAGCAGGGGAAAACAGCAGTGGAAAAGGAAGAAAAAAAGAGGATAGATGTGGAAGGTTTTCAGAGTTTATGGAATCTTTGAATTTTTTTCAAAATGTTCAAGCAATGTGACTGTGTGTTTTTCTTCCTTCAAAATGGTTGAGTTCATAATTTGAATCCACAAATTACTTAGTGGCACTTATTTTCTTGAATAAGCATTAGTTGTTGTAGCTTGTCTTGGAAAAATGTGATAGAATGTTGAGGAAAATATCTGCTGTTGGGATTTAATTCTAGACCTATCTTACTAAAGGTGTAATTGTTTGAGTGTTAAAAATAATCGGCACTGAATATGTATTCAATCACAATACAGTATTACTGTAAGGCTATAAGCGAAAAATATCTCCACACAGGTTAATTTGTAATATTTTTGGATCTATTAAGTAAAGTTTTAGTTGTCATGCTGGCTAGCTGTCTTAAACAGAAGAAAAATTAATGCGAAGGCATATGCAAAGTTTTGTTGGTGTAGCCATATCCAATTAGGTTGCACTTATTTTATTTTTTTTAAATTTTTTTGAACCACAAGCTATGCCTGGAAGGGACATGTCTAAGAATGCTTTGTATTTATCTTGGGTTTTTCATCTGCATATCTCAGCAGTTAGAAACATCATCGAGTTTATACATGCTCTAAATGCAGGGGTTTCCCAGCATTTATAAGTTTTTTTTGGTTACTGAAAGAAGTCAAAATTAATCTTGTAATACAATTGTTTGAACTGGTGGGGAGGCAAAGATTCTTTGCAACAATCAGAGATTTTTTTGTGTGACTTAAAAACTGCTTCATTTATGTCTTCTAAATGACAAAAAAATTGTGCTCACTGAGTGATTATCCCTACTTCATTTAATAGAACTATTCATGCTGAGACAAAATGGGATTCTTAGCCTAAAAGATGATAATAACTACATACTAAAAGAGTATACTCTCACTGTCTTTTGAGGAACAATCATCCAGTTGAGAGAATATGCTGTATTTGTAATCTTCCCACCATTGGAGTAAATCCTTCAAGTCCCAGTCTGTTAGTGATTGATATGTGACCGGGTCACTAACTTCATTGCCCACCGTTTTGATTTGTGAGCTCCAGCTTCTTTTCTTGGTCTTTATGCTTCAGTTATAGCAATATGGAAATCCTGAGGGACCAGTCTGTCTGTGGAAGATTGAGGCCAAACAAGAACTTCACAGCAGAACTTAACCTTCACAGAAACATTCTTCATAACCTTTCTGACAACTTTTTATAGGGACAGAGAACTCATTCAGAACTTTAAAATGGCATCATGCAAACATCTTTAACCTCAGGAAAGACTGTGTCTTTTTTACAGAATTGCACAGACAAAAAGCCTCAACTGACAGATTGAGGCCTTATTGACAGATGCTGGTTTCATCCTTATTACATTGTATAAAGGCTGTTTCACAGAGGCAGAGAAATCCTGCTGAAATATTCTGGGAAACTCAGCATTTCCTTCTAGTCATTCATGGATATTAGTCATTAAATTTTTATGCAAGGAATACTTTTCTCATCACCTTCTATGTGCCTTTAGCACAAAAAGTTCGTACAAGGTCTTCTTGTTCCCCATGGTAGGACTATGACCATGTCATTTTTTATTGCTAATAATGCAATTACCTCTCTTGCAATTTAACTGCTTCCCTGTGCCTCACTTTTGCTCCTGGCTCTTGCCTGTAACAAAGCATGTTGGCAGCTGGAAAGACACCATAGCATTTTAGAAGTTGAAAATACTTTGGATTTATTTCTTTTTTGAATTATGGCACTACAGTGTGGTATCACTGTAGTATTGGGGGGTGCAGAATTAAAAAAAAAAAAAAAGTGACAATTACACAATGTTCTTAATAGTGGTGTTATTGTGCAGATTTTAATACTGGTTTTTGTTGCTAGGTATTGGTGTGTAGTTATGCTAGCTTATTTTCAGCTAGACTTTTCCTTATCATATCATTATGAGCTCTGTGTTGTTAGAGAATTGGTGAAGATCGGTCAAAAGGTGTTTAAAACCACAAAATGAAAAATTGAAGATTTTCGTAAGACAAAATAGTGAAAGCATTGCAAGGGATGGAACTAACCACTAATGTGTCTTTAGGACAAGATTAAAGATAATTAGTTTTGAAATAGTTTTAGAGGCCTTTGGATACTTTGGATCATGTCATCTAGCAGTCACTCTTCTGTAAAATAGTTACCATTGCATCATTCTGAGAAGCAATCTGTTCAAACCAAAAGCTGAAGCACATTTATAACACGGTAGACCTGATTTTGATACAGAGTAATATGCAGACAGAAATTTCAGACTGATGAATTCTATATTCTCTTAGATTTTTTCATGTCCCCCATCTTTGTTATTTGTGTTGTGCATAGTGGGGTTGTTCTGATTCTTTATTATGAGAAATAAGAAAAAACAGACCAAAATTCTGGACAACATCCTGCATATGGGGGGAAAATATAAATTAGTAAAATAGGAAATTGTACTTGGCCTGAGCAGGCATCATTTGTTTTCTGTGGTTGGCAGATCCTATAGTTGGAATTTCTTGCTTGGAGCTGATATCCTTTGGACTCCATTTCTTAACATACAAGTGGTCAAGATTGCTAATGAGGTGCCAAGCTGGTGTTGCTGTGTATCTCTACTGTGTTCTGCCACACAAAATAAATTTCTTAGAAGAGACAAGCTGCTCCCTCTCTTTTCCTGTGGTAAAATATCAACATCAATTTACCTCTGCTAGCAGTCTATGAACCTCAAAGCTTTAACACAGTATGCTAGAGAAGTTCTGATGTGTTTGCGTTATATGGGAGGGTTAGGTCTTGAGACGTATAGAAAAGAAAACATGTCTTGAATGAGTTTGAAAACAAAAGCTTCTTTCATTTAAAACACTCAGCAGAAGAATGCCAGTAAAGACTTTGAAGCACTGACTGCTTGCATTGACCTCCTTCCGTCCCTTTATTTGCAAGGTGACAGGAGTATGTTGAATAAACCAGGTCGGTGCAAATTTTTAGCTTTCCAGCCTCTCAGCATTTAGCAAGACCAGTAACTGCCTCATCACATCCTTCCATCCTGTTTGTGCATAATAAAGGGCGCTAGAGAAGTGTATGCAGCCTGAGCTGCATCCGGTACCTCTTAATATATGAAAATAAGGAGTCTTAATTGCCACAGTTGTAACTAAGTCAAAATTGAATAATAATTGAAATTATTATTGTATCTATGAAAATTTGGCGCACTATGTGATTGGCAGCCTGCTTGCACTAACCTTCCATTAAAGAGCAAAATAAAGAGTATCATCAATCTTCTTTGTGGTACTCAAATGTGAATGGAAATAATTCAAGAGGAGTATTCACTTTTTGAAATGGCTAAGAAAAAGTCATAGATTGATATAAGATTTGTTTTCAATTTTTTTCCTCCAAAAGACATCTTCAGTATTTTTTTCTCCTTTAATCCAGATATTTAATTTGTACAATAACTAGCTTACTATTCTATTAAGCATTGAGAAATTATTAGCATCTTATAGCTTGCACTGTAGGTTTTTTATGACACATAATCTTTTAAGCAGATATTCAAAGTAAGCTCATTTCATGTATTTTATATCTTGAGGTAGTTTGTAATTAACATAAATTAGAAATTTGTTTTCCAAAAATGACAGATAGGTTGTATTTTTGAATGCTGGGAAAAAAGACTATAGTTTGCTTATTAGCAGGATTTTGTGCTGTGTATACATAAACGTAGGTGCATGATCAAAAAGAATACACAAGTCCTGAAAAGTATATGGATTTTTAAAAAAATGTGGGTTTTTTGTTGTTGTTTTCTTTTTGTTGTTGTTGATTTGTTTTGTTTGGTTTTTGATTTTGTTTTTAAGCTGACTTGTTATTTTTCATTTCCTGGTGAAACTATCCATCCACCCTAAAACTAAGCAAAAGACTCACTCTTTTACATAAGGAAAACCCCATAATTTTGAAAGCTCTTCCAGTCAAAGCTGTTTATCTGTAACTCTTAATTTAGTTTAATGCTGCTAATACCCTTTAAAAGATACCGACCTGACAACAAAAAATCTGATCTGTGTTGAAATACATTAGGTTAGGTTTTGGGGTTTTTTTTAAGCATACCGAGTTCTTTAAAATTAGGTTAGTACAAGCACAGGAAGTTAGTTTGCTAATGGAGCTTCAAAAGGTGTAACTACATCAATTTTAGTAAAATGTACGATGAAACACAGATTTTTAAGGTATTTGCTGTGTATTTATTGTAATTATGACTCAGGAGAGTAAGCAATTATGTATAGGAACTAGGCCATAATCCTGCCCAGAATACTCACCCTGTGTTTTCTAAAACCAAGATTTTATAAAGTGGTCATTGGGGAACTGATTTTATGTAACCTGGAAAACATTTGAAATGTCAAATAACTTTATAATGTGTGGCTTCTATCTGAATTTAATCTAACAAATTTTTTTAGGCAGATTTAGGTATAGAATAAAAATTATGTAAAATAGTAGTTCGTGAAGCCTGCCTTCTGTCACAAGGAAACATAATTTTGTAGTAAGGATTAATTCAAGTTGGACTTCATGGCACAGTAGGTCTAGAGTTTTAAAAGTAGCTTATCTTAAAATAATACAATTTCTCAATATGTTAAGTGGGGAGACAGAAGTTAGGAGATTGATATTTTTAGAAGAAGACAATTGCCTTTGGCTTCAAAGGATGGAGGACCTACAAACTGTCAGGAAAACTGATAAGGAACTTACATGGCATTTATCAGACACAGACAATATTCTATAAGGATACATGAGAGCCTTTAGTACTCTTATTTTAAGCAGAGAAAATGAAATTAAGAGGAAAAATTGCTAATTATGTTAATGGAGGAATTCAGAGATTGACTGAAAAGACCTCTAATACAGACTGCTGGACTAGTGAAGGTGGGTTGGAAATTTTCTGATTCACACATTTTTCTTCCTATGTTCATATTATAAAGCAATCTTGGCCTGAAATATTAATGATAGCAATAGCATTGCACTGTACTTGAAATTACTGAAATAGGTGGGGCCAGCACAACACCACTAATAAGATAAATAAAATAATAAAACAACCTGCTGTGCATGGAGATGCATTCTTACCCATGTATAAAATGTGTAGGGGTAGTCACAGGCTATTGCAATGCAATGTCACTTACCTCTTGGTTTTAAAACTTTGTGGGGGGAAATAATTCACCTTAGGAAATCAAACCTTTCAGCAATTTTTTTTCAGTGGTTGGGAGCATGTTTTGGTTCGATTCTCAGGCCCCTTATGAGTTTAATGTTAAAGTAGATTTTCATAGTACATCCTTCTTAAAATATAGTCATTGGTAATCATTGTGAAGGAGAAGGGAAGGAAAAGGTTGGGGAAAACTCTGGGATCTCCATTCTTCAAACAATTTAATCTAAATGTTTTGTAAGGTCAATTCAGAACAAAGCAAAACCCCAAATTTGGGATCAGAGAAGTATTCAGTGTCATAAGGGGAGGAAAACATATTGTTGTGTGACTTTTTAAAATAAATCAGAAAATTTCCCAAGCTTAAAATCTGTTGTTTCTGTATTTGTACATAATTTTAATTGTTTAACTGTATGAGATGGTTTTGCTTATTTTCTGGGAAATTTCAATTAATGTTTTCATTCTGTGCTTTGTTTTGTTCAAGTTCCCTTCAGAGAAGAAGAAATGTGGACCTTGTAAATATTTCTTGCACTGGGAGGCAAATTACACAAAACAGTGAGTTAAGCATGCTGATATTTGCATCTTGAATATTAAGTAAAGAGAAAACTTGGACCAGTTGTCTAAAATAAGTATTACTTACATATTTTAAGAAATATTGGGCATCTTAAAGGTCTAGAAGAATTGATCTATGTGATAGCAGAGCATTTAATAACTTCTGCATTTTTACTTAGTTTTTGATTATGACCAAATAAAGTAAAAATTAGAAAATCTAGTCTTTAAGCTGCATTTATTTCAATATACTTTTTTTAGACTAGTGTTTTAAGTTTCTAAGATTAGATCCAGATTTTTTTAAACAGAGTTAACTTCTTATTGAAAGATATAGGGAGTATATTCCTGACTAATGCTGCTTAATTTGTTTGTAAGTGCTCATAGCTCCAGGAAATAACAGGAAATTAATTGTATTAAATAGTTTACTGAAGCATTTAGAAGTCTTGTGCAGTCAGCTGTAAAGTTCTTTCATACTCAGAAAATATGTCTTGTTTGAAGTTATGTATATGTATTTCAAGCAAATACTCTGACAAAATGAAGATTGTGCACAAAAGAGTTGTGTGGTGGTTTATTTTTGACAGTTTTTTTAAAGTCAGAATAAAGAACACTTTGGAGCTATTGCTTCTTAGACTAGACAACTACAGGTTTTTTTATTTTAATGATGCACAGTAGAAAAGAAGAAAATGCCTTTGTGCAAGTTATATTCAAATTACGTAATAATAGTGATAATGTCTGTGGTGAAAAGAAAGTATCTGGAATTCACTTAGAAATGGGACATTGTTTATTGTTCCTCATAAGTTTTTTTTGAGAAGAACAGAGAAATTAGAAGCTAAAAAATCTGTGTCCCTGGTTGATTTTATTGACTTTAGCAGAGCATTTGTGACTCACAGTAGAGCACTGTGTGACTCTATTTATTTATTTATTTATTTATTTATTTGCTTTAAGATACTTTCATGGAAGAGAAGCCACCCATTATCTCTCCATATGGGGAAACCTTTATTTGTGACAACGCTAAAGATGCTAAAGTAAGTTGAGAAACCTGAATGTATATAGGCTGTCTTCACTTTAATCTTCATGCTAGGTATTCCATACTGCCCTTAATTTTTTTTTCCTGTGTTTTTTTTTAGTTGCCAATGCTCTTTCTGTCTTTTTAGGTATATGCAAAGGGTTTATGACATAAACATAGGATGACTAATGACTTTTGTTAATCTCAAGAGACACTTTGTATGTTCAATAGTAGTAGGAAGCTGTGGTGTGTGTGTGTTGGTTGTTTCTTCTTTTCTATTATTTTTTTACACCAACATAGGACAGATGACCAACTTCTTTTTTTTTTTTCTTTTAGTCCCAATGCCCAAAGCTGCCATATTTATGCTCTCAGGTACAATCCTTTGTGCACAATTGAGGTTAAGCTGTTGAAATTTGAGACTTAGAATCTACTAAGAAGGGTAAAAGTGGCTTTTTTCTCATCTGAGAATTGCAGATCAAGACTGGGCGTCTCTACACAGACTTTTGCATATCCTGTGAAAGCAGCTTGCACGTTAGCTTAGGCGATATGATGGTCACATTTGACCACACCCTTTTTCAATTCGTATGTGTGACAGTTCTCAGGACTTTTTAGTTCTTGCATGGTATTTTTCATGCATCTCCTAAAATTCCTGTATACCCAGAAAGTCACTTTTCTTTTAGGATTCTCTGAAGTGATCGTTTTTGTGGAGGTCAGTAGTTGATGGTGTGAATGCCACAGATGACATGTGGACAGACTTCTGAATCCTGTGGAGGGAGATATGGGAGGTAAATTAGCTTAGTGAGGCATCTGCCAAATGCCATGAATTTCCAGCTCTTGCTTCTGTCTCAGCAGGATGCAGACCAGAAATTGTTGATTCTGGGATTACTTACACTTTTTCCAGCCAGTCCTGAGCCACAGAATTAAAGATAACAGAAAATTATTTTATTCTGGTCTTCACTCTAATGTTTAATTTTTAAACTATTGTAAACTATTGACTAAAATAAAAACTACTCAAATGGATGTCTAGGGTTTCTTTCTCCCATTCCAGTTCCTTAAGAATTGATCAATAAAAGTAAATGGTTCAAATTTCATCTTCTAATGAGAGTAGTTTTATAGGAATAAAAGTAATCTCTTTTTGATGCATACTTTCTTTTGGAAGTATACTATGCTTTTTGTTGTTGACTTTTTAACACAGTACACATAAAATCATGCCTTGTCTTTCCTTCTTTTTATGTGCACACAAAGCTGACTTTTGAGTGTTCATTTTCTTTCCTTGCATGCAATTCTTGTCTGTGCTAGTTATTGTTGTCTGCACCAATGTCTTCAAAAATTCAAAATGTAACTTCTTTGTAATTATTTCAGTGGTTTTAGCTGATTTTCTAGGAAAAGTTTCCTAGTCCTTGTTACTTCTTAGCATTATTCTGTACATTTCATTGAAATGGTTGTTTATGACAAAGCATACCCAGAGAGGTTGTCAGTACTCTTTCTTATCTTACAAAGGCACCAAGTGCAAAAATACCATGCTGTTAAACTGGAATAACTGCTTGAAACGAAATTGCTATTCCTGCTGGTTGTAGAATCATGATTAATGCAGTATATTAGAACATCCTTTACCTGGTCTGAAGATTTGGATTTTAATATCACTTTCATATATGTGAACAGTTTCTTGCATTATGTTTATCACATGCCTTTTGGAAACTTCATAGCCAATTTTAGTTCCACTAGCACTTAATTATGGACAAAGGTCATAAAGAAGAGCTGTAAAACAAACATCCTGAGATACATTTCACTTTCAGATTTTTTTCAGCAGAAGCAAATATTATAGGAACAAATAAGAATATTTAGATAACTCTGTAAAGTGTATGAGATCTTAGAGTTTGTTGCTGCTGCTTCATGTTAAGTACAAGAGTATAGTTTGTCTATATAAAATGAAAGGTCAAGTTGTTATACTTACTGACTGAAATTTGTTCTAAGGGCTTGTAAGTTGGCCATCACCCTTCTTTCTGTTTCACTGGTGTAAAGAAAAGGCTTCTGTAGGCTTTTATGAAGGGAGTGCCTGTAGAAATAGGTAATGAGTCAGTACAGACTGGAAATAAGTGAGCATGAGAGAACAGGGGAATGAAGGTTGTAAAGAAAAGATGCCTTTGATTTGGGTCAGGAAGAAATACAAGTAGAAAGAGAAACCTCTGAAGGGCAACCTGAAGAAGGAACTGGCTTTTAAAATACTGATTTAAAAATAACACAAAAATCCAAGTGTTTTAGCGCCATTTTATTGTCGTGTCTAACTAAAAGAGTCAAGTATATTAGAATTCCTTCAGAGGAAAACTGAATTCTAATGAGTTTAGGCCTCACAGGTGAAATACTGGCTTTATTTCTTGCTGTAGACAGACTTAATTAAATGTGCATACTGAGCTCAGTAAACTGTGTGAGCTCCTGAGCATTGGGATAGTGTGGAAGGCTGGCCAGACTGCAAATCTTACCACTTTTAACATAATATTTTAAAAGGAGGAGTTTATCTTTATGGACCTGCTACAAAGTTGTATTGCCAGATCATGATTCAAGAATCAACCTGAGACCTGTGTGATATTAGCTTTAATAGGAGACTAAGGTGGCATCTCCTGAGGAAGATGCCTCTCCTCAATGGCATTGGATCTTCCTTTAGTGTAGGCTCAGTCCTGATACTCTTCATGAAGTCTGTGTTTTAGCTTTCAGGCTTCCTGTCTTGCTGTTGAAATCAGGAAGACTACCTGTTAGAGAAAGCTAAAATCAGAAGTGTATCTGAATTACTTCCTGGTCAAAAGTAGAGGGTTTTTATACAGGCCTGAGAGTAGGCAGTTCCATTTGTCTGGCATCCAGAAGCCATATTTCTTCCGTAAGGAGAGGTGCTTCCTATGCATAAGAACAGTACATGTATAGAAGAAATACTTCTCTCTATAAATGTGTTTACATGAAAAATGCTGCTGCCTTTGCGTAGTACCTCAGAGACTTGCAGGAGGTGGGAATTTTGTCTTGTCTTGAGCCTGAGCATCTTGCAGGGTATTTCTGTAAACAGGACAGAGCAAATGCTTGGGATTTAACTTGTTTGAAATACATGTTTGTGAGCAAATAGAGCTTCCTTTGCCCACAACCTTTCTTCATTTGTGGACTTCTACATTTTAAAATCTACTGATAATAGAAATGCATTTCTTAGTTACTTCTTGGAAGTTATCTGGCTCTCTGAATTCACTTAAGTGCTGAAGATTATGGAATGAGCACAAGCAGGACATCAAACTGTTATTGTAGTGGTTCATCACAGGAAGGAAGAAGTAATACTGTGTAGCTTCAGTGGGTATGGTTTGCAATTGTATCCTGATAAGCAAATAAACATAAAGGATACTGACTGTTTTTACTCTGAAGATGTTTCATGCACCATGATATTAGCCTCTTGACTGTTGTGTAAGTATGACCATCTCCCCTTCTTTTGTGAGACTCCAGGCAATCCAAGTATTTGATAAGCAATGGATAGATTGCTTTTGAGTTTTCTATTTGTTTACAAGGTATATTGATACTTTTTGGTTGTTTTTTTTTGTAGGGTTTGGCTGGCTGGTTTTATTAGTGTGGGGGGTTTTTGTATTGTTATGGGTTTTTGTTTGGTTTTTTTTTTTTTTTAAAGCCTTTGGTGCTACAGCATAGTACTGTGATGTGTGGGTGGTAATGTTTTGGTGGGTTTTTATTTTTATAATGGATCTGATTGCCAGAGGAAGACAGACAGATCACCTAGATTTATCCTAGCATCAGACTGTGATTTCTACATTTGTGCTGCACACTTCCTCTGCTTTGGACTATGTCCTTCTTTTTAGCCTTGCCTTTTCACGTTGCCAGGGTACAATCCTCAAGTACAAGATTAGGTGCTGCTACTAAGAAAACAAATCACAATGTTGTGAAAGCTTATCCACTTTGTTTCTGCCATTGTTCAGCTTTGTTACATACACATAAAAGCTTAAATGAGTAAATTAAAATGCTTCTATCAGAAAACATGAAGATGTTAATTTTAGGGGTCTTTTTAAAGGAAGAAAGACATATTGAGAAGCTTAGTACTGCAATAGATTGTCAGATTAAGTTTAGGAAGTGTGAAATGTAATGTTCACAAGCAGTGTTAACCTTGACATTCTGTACATTGCAATCCATTTGTGATCAAGATTTCTAAGCAAAATTTAATAGATGAACCTTTTAGGAAGATTTTGGCAAAAAAACCCAATGAGATATATTCAGTATGGCTGAGTTCAGTGTTACTTTAGGATTTTGAATTTGCCATTATTTTATCTTTAGTGTACTATGAAGGCTGTACATTTATTCTGGGAAGAAATATTGTTATGAAAGATAGGCTAGAGTGGCAAATCATAAATGGTACTTAAGCTGCATGTAACGTGGCTCTTGAGCTTGAAAAATATTCAGTTGTCATGATTTAACCCCAGCTGGCAGCTAGAACACAGCTCCCTGCTCACTCCCACTGCAGGGAGGAGAACTGGAAAACAAGTAAACCTCTTAGATGGTGGGATAAGACCAGATTAATAATTAAAACAAAGAAAAATATAATAATAATAATAATGCTGATGGTAACTGTAGTGGAAAGGAGAGAGCATGATGCTCTGTGGTATGGAATATCCCTTTGGCCAGTTTGGGTCAGCTGTCCTGGCCATGCACCCTCCTGGCTTCCTGTGCGTGTGCTTGCTGGCACAGTGTGAGAAACTAAAAAGTCCTTGACTTAGAGTCAGTAGAGTGCAGTACCCAGCAGCATCAGTTATCAACATTATTCTCATTCTCAAATGCAAAACTTAGCCCTGTACCAGCTACTAGGAAGAAAATTAACTCTATCCCTGCCAAAATCAGGATGTCAGTGGTGCCTTGAGAAAAATCAGTCTAGTATTTCTATGCACTGAATTTCTTTATCTGATTTGTTTGTATCAGGTATTTTGGACCATGCTTAAATGTTTTATCTGAATATTATTATTTAAAATGAAAATGTTGAAAATAACATTTCTTAGAATACAAAGATCGGCGTTCAAATGCATGTGTGAAAATGTGGGAAAGGACAACTTTGCTAGTTAGGCTGTTTGTGTGTGATTTATGTCTACAGTAATTTAAATATCACTTACTCCTTCAGTACAAATGTTAGTTACCATATATTTCTTTTCTAGGAACTTCATGGAAATGAATTCCTGGCTTGTGAAAGTAAATTGGATCTAGGAATGAGTGAAGAATGTTCTTCCAAGAATCTATGGTATTAAATAAGAATTACAGAGAAACTCAAAATGTAAAGAAGAAAATGTTGTTTACTGATGACACAAGTGGATCTCTAGCTCTGAGGGCACAACCATGACTGTATTTTTTTTCTTCTATTTGAGGCTTTACCCCATCCGTTATGAGGCAAAGCTGGGCATTCTGGCTGTTCTGAGACTGTTTTAAACCAGGTTTCAGAATCTCTTGTGGATTTGGAGAGTGTCCCTGATTTCCCCAGTCAGAATAGGGAAGACCGAGTTCCATTTTTGTATGTCTCCTAGCTAACTAGGAGTGTCTGAGTGCTCTCATAATTTACTTCCTCATTAGAAAAAAAACATTCCACCCAAACAAACACAAAACTAAAACACATTCACCACTCCTGTCATGAGGCAGTGGCCCATGGCTTGATTAAGTGCTTCTTAATTATCCAGTCTGCACCAGGCTTCTGTTGAGGTGGGAGAGGGAAGAGAGAGGTGACACTGTAAGTGCTTGAAAGTATTCAAAAGAGTGAAGCTAGTTTTCTGAGGAGGGAGAATTAATTCTAAATTTCTGTTCAGGCTCCTAAGGGAGTGTTATCGTGGTACTATTCCTGTTTAATGGAGAAAGTAGGATTCAGGATGGTCATAGTTATAAAATAGATTGTGTTTAGCATGTCTGTGGTTATTACTATGATTATACAAGTTATAAACATACTTACAATATGTCTTACCAGTATTTGTTCTAATTACTAATTTTATGTATTTGTGCATTGTGGTAATACATTTTAAGAGTAAAATGCACTTTTTCTTTCCAGTTACTTTAATAATCAGAAAGAGAACACAAAAGAATTTGCAAAAAATGTATCCTTGCCTCAAGAAGACCCATCATTAACACCAGAAGAATCTGAAAGTGAATCTGTATATTCTATTGTGGAACAACATTCTTTGTCTTTAAAGAAAAAGAAAAATAAAGCCAAAACAAACTCAGCATCTTGCAGTAAGCTACAAAGTGGAGATTCTGATCGCTTGGCCAGTGAACAAATGAATTTTTGCCAATTTGGTGGAGATCAAACTTTGATTGGAAATGAATCAATAGCACCATATGCTTGCTTTTATGGACCATCAATAAAGAAGGTTAAAGCAGGATGGCTGGATAAATTATCCCCTCAAGGGTATGGTATTTGCAGTGATTATTGTGTAATGTGACAATGTATATTTGCATGAGAGATTTTAAGTTTGTATTTAGTCGCTGCTTAATATTTGTAGTGGGAGGGGAAAGGGAATTGTATTCATTGAAAGAGCACGAGGCTCCTGTGAATTCAAAAGTTTTAGTGATGTTACCTATACTAAAGTTTCTTTAGGAGATGCACTCAAGAAAAATATTTTTCTTTAAATTGTTGGTCACCACTCATGAACTATAGTGGAAAAATACAGAATTAATTTGTACCAGTATTTCCAGTTGCTACATTTTTCCTGACTTTTTTTGTGGGCGACAAAGTAAGTGAAAACAAAGTCTGAAATACTACTTTACTAATTTGGCCATGGATTATAACTTAATAATTAGTATGACTGGAGGTCCTGTTGCTTTTTGTCTGTACAAGTTGAGCTTTGAGTTTAGAATTCATCTGGGGTGAATTCCTCCTAGTTTAATTTATTTTTTTGCCTAAAATTTGATGGGAGAAATCTGAGCTCAAATCTTAATATTTCAAATAATGAAGAGAAGGGAGTACAATAGAAAATGAATGCTCTCTGCCACATTTGGAAGTTAGACAGCAACTATAACAGCAACAACAACAAATCTTATATTTGATTTCTGTTACAAGTTTTTTGTTTTATTTTAACTGATTTTAAACTCCAGCTATTGTTAAACTGTTTTCCACTAAAGAATGCTTCATTATCAGATCTTCCATTGTAAATACTTGCAGGCTCTGATGAAGTTCTTCTAACTTCCTCCTTTTAAATTGTAGTTTTCGGTTCTCCATTTGTTCTTATGATTTATGTTCTTATGAATTCTATGAATTCTTTTTTGTATTGAATGTGGCACAGTTTTACTTTTTAAGTCTGTTTCAGGTCTTCAGTAGGACTTAACATCCAGAAATTAAAGCTGTTGTGCTTGTTAGTGCTGTAATCTACTGTTCTTCTATTCAAGCCTTAGTAGGTCTGCGTTCTTTGTTCTTAGGACTGTATATTGAGCTGCACTGAAAGGTATTAAACCATCTGGCCTTTTCTTTGATTATTTGTGGCTATAATAATCATCAAAACTCAGCAAGTAGTATATAGATTTTTTTTTTTTTTAAGTGAGAAATGTATGTAATTAAATTGTTTTAGAGTACAATATGATTTGAACTCACTGGAAGCAGCTCTGTTGTATAGCAATTTCCATTTTTTTCTTGTTCCTTTCTAGGGAATCTGATTTGATATGTTTTATCTTTTTTTATTTTGGTTTTGTTTTGATACAGTGATACATTGTTGAAGGTAATTAACAAGATGGAATAATAGGTTTAATAAACCTCTTTTACCATCGCAGAATTTCAATGTGCTCAAAACTATTTTCTTTTCTTTTTTAAGTTGTTTTGAATGTTTTATCCACATTTATGGATTTTTTCACCTTAGCTAAAGAATCAAAGAATAATTATACACAGAATCAAAAGACTTTTTCCCAGTATAATATGCATTTCCACATTCTTTCTTGCCTTCTTTCTTGCCTTCTTTCTTGCCTTCTTTCTTGC